>NC_056747.1:720161626-720189126 GCF_019279795.1 Protopterus annectens
ATACCTAGCAAGCAGGGCATCACTGCACAGGAAAGGGATATCCAGTGCTGCACATGGGTCTAAGGGAACCCATGGTTGACAGCTTAAATCACCCCAGCAGAGTCCGCCAGTAACAGGGGAAGCCACTAGTTGAGGTACACAGCCAGGGTCCAAGGGTTAAATGTTTTAAATGTCACCAGTGGGGCCATATAGATATCCACGGAGACATGGCGGGGAACAAAATCTGGGGGAGCTGGCAAGTGGGAATAACAGAATGCCAGTGGTAAGTGTCTGGAGACAACAACGATACGAGACTACCACAAGAGGTTATACTCTTTCTTAGTAGATGGGAAACAGGCCACTGCTAAGAGAGAGAGACAGCCTCTGACCTAACCATTGTTAAGCCTGCAGTGGTTAAAGAGGAACACTACTTGCTTGGGGAGTCTACTCCAGTCAGAGTTTTAGGAGAGACCCCATTCCAAATACCTTTGGCTAGGGTTCACCTTGACTGGGAGGGTGGAAAAGAAAGCAAGCAAGTAGGTGTGTTTGAGGATATCCCTGCAGATGTCCTAATAGGGAATGATTTTGATAATGCAGCACCTTGTGTGCATGCAGTGACACGCAGTCAGACTTAGAGACAGGTTTGTGGGTCTGGTAGCCTCGAGGGGACCCAGACAGGCCACACACTTGAAGCCAGGACTAGTCAGATGGCTACTTCAGGAAGGGGGCTACCCTGTAGCAGTGAGACTGAAGGTGAGCCACAGCTGCTGTTGGACACTGATGTTCCCTTGGACTGAGTGACTGCAAGGGCAGAGGTGAGTAGTACTCATGCTGACAGTGAGGGACAACTGTCAGAGGATACCAGACTTCTGTAGAAGGGGAGCTGGGAAGGATTACAAAGAGACAGTTGAGACAGGCTCAGCTGTCAGACCCTACATTACAAGGCTTGAAGGAGGTAGCCAGGGAGGTGCCTGATTCTCAAGGAAAAGGGGAATCTGTATACTGGGACAGAGAGTTACTGTACAGAGAGTGGACCCCTGAGGGAGAGCTAGAGGATGAGGTAATACAGCAGTTGGTAGTGCCCAGAGCCTACCATGTAGCAGTTCTAGCCATAGCCCGTGACATTCCCTTTGCAGGTCATATGAGCATAAAGCATATCAAGAGACATATTATGCAAAACATTTATTGGCCTGGGATTTCAAGGGATGTAGCAGGGTACTGCAGGACCTATGAGCAGTGCCAAAAATAGGCAAGACAGGAGATGAGGGGAAAGCTCATTTGATGCCTTTTCTTTGTACGCCTTCCCCCGCTGCCTCTGCTCTCCAAAGTTCTACTAAAAGTCAAACCAAGGATGACCTTGATTGCTCCAGACTGGCCGCGCCAACACTGGTATCCCCTCCTGCGCAGTGTGTCGCAGTTATCACCATGTCACCTGCCTCAGACTCCTTCCCTGCTGTCTCAGCAGGAGAACCAAATTCTGCACCCTCAGCTTCCAACATTGAACCTTGCAGCCTGGCTAATCACTTAAATTCACCCCTATCATCCCTCAAACCTGTGATGGATGTCATCTTAGAGGGAAGGAGACCTAGTACTAGAAAATCTTATGCTGAAAAATGGAAAAGATTCTTTGCCTGGAACCAGTCTAAAGGGATGAGCACAGTGGCACCCAGTTTACCTCAGAATTTGCAATACTTGACTGAGATGCATCACAAGGGCCTGTCCTTTTCTTCCATTAAAAACCATGCCTCAGCCATTTCAGCTCATTATAACACAGAGCCTCCCCTCTTCTCTCATCCTCTGCTCAAGCAGTACCTCAGAGGGGCCAAAAACTTGAGACCACCCAGGAGAGCTCCAACCCCTGCCTGGGACCTTAACTTTGTATTGGAGAAACTCACTGTACCCGCCTTTCGAGCCAGCTGCTACTGCAGACTTAAAATTTCTTTCTTGGAAAACAGCTTTTCTTTTAGCAATCACTTCAGCTAGAAGGTTATCTGAATTACAGGCTCTTATGGCAGTGGAGCCTTTCATCATCTTTCATGCAGACAGGGTGTCACTCAGGACCAATCCAACCTTCATGCCCAAGGTGGTATCCAGTGTGGCTCTTAATCAGTCCATTCATTTGCCAACATTCTTTCCCAATCCACAGAACAAAGGGGAATGGATTCTGCATTCCTTGGATATGCACAGGCAACTTAGATTCTATTTGGACAGGACTAAACCTCGAAGAAAATCGGAACAACTGCCGATAGCATTTGCTGCAGGGGCAGAGGGTAAGGCTATTTCAACACAAACCATTTCTAAATGGATAAGCCATTGCATTCATTTCTGCTATAAGCACCATGGAAAACCTATCCCCCAGGGGATCAGATCTCACTCCACCAGGGATGCATCTACTTCTGCAGCCTTTCTCAGAGGTGTTCCTACCAGGGACATCCTAGAAGCTGCTGCTTGGAGTTCTGTACATACTTTCACCAAGCATTATAATTTGCCAATTTTCTCTAAATCCAGAGCTGGCTTTGCCACTGCTGTAATACTATATGGACTCCTCCTCCCAACCATAGCTTTGGGAATCTACCCAAATGTAATGACTGCAACAGTGAAATACAAAGAACATAGTACAGTTGTGTACACTTACCATAAATTTAGATGTTCGAGTGTATTCACTGTTGCAGTCCTGGTTACCCTCCCTCCGGCCCCTTAACTTCTTCTGGCTATGCCTCTACTTTCCTTTACTATGCTTTAAAGTCTTTTTGGTGTATTTGCTTTTTGTTGGAGGTATACCTTTGTGTTTTTATGTTTATTTGCTCCCCATTGGGGGGGGCAGCTAACATCTGGGGCAAGAAAAACTGATGTAATGACTGCTGCATGTTTTGTACACCTGACGTCATGGAAGAAGGGACAGCAACCGACGCAGGACCCAAGACTTTGTTAATCAGGCCGACTGAGGGCAACCTGCAAGCAGATTACCCAAATGTAATGACTGCACTAGTGAATACACTCGAACATCTACATTTATGGTAAGTGTACACAACTGTACTTTCTGGTGACATCGATTTGTATTGAAGCTCAGCACAGCTGCATCATTGTCTTCAGGGATTCTGCAAGCTGTTGTTTTGTTGTCAGCATCAAACCTACTGAATAATTTGTTCAGTTGGTTCAGGAGCTCGATGCTATCCATCATATGAAGCTGATGTAGGCTTATAGTCGGTGATAGTTTGAATTCCTTTCCATAGTTGCCTGGTATTTCTGGTCCCTATAGTGGCTTTGAATTTTTCTGCCATAGGATCTTTTCGCCTCTGTGATACCTTTGTTCAGATTGGCCCTGGCCACACTTAAAGCTTTCATATCTTAGGATTTGAAAGCTTCTTTTCTTACTTTCAAGAGCTCGTACACCTCACTAGTTTAGCCAAAGTTTTTGATTTGCCCATATGATGAGGACTTTGGTGTTTGTTGCATCTTTCACACACTTAGCAATGTAAACTGTGACCGACTAAGTGTATGTGTCCAAGTCAATATGGTTATTTGTCACAGCATCTTCTCTAAACACTGACCAGTCTCTACAGTCAAAGCAGTCTTGTAGAACTGAGATTGCTCCCTCAGGCCAGATCCTTATTTGTTTTCTAGCTGGTGTACAGGTTTTCAGTATGGATTTATAAGCAGGAGCCATCATGATTGGCTAGGTGGTCAGAGCTCCCTTGATATGTGGTTAAGGTTTTGCTTTATATGCACCTTTGATGTTAGTGTAGACCTTATCCCCTTGTGGCAAAATTTACATGTTGGTGGTAGTGGGGTAGTAGAGTCTTTAGGTTAGCCTGATTGAAGTCTCCTGCATTTACTAGTGCATGCTCTGGATTTCTGTTTTGCAGGCCACTTATGGACAGAGAACACTGATATTTGCATCAATTAATTATTAATTAATCTCGTGATTGTCTGCACCTGTAAACTTCTTGACTTCTACTGAAAGCCTTTGCTGATGGAGAATGTAGCTCATGAATTTGCAAATGCAGTACATGACTATTTTCCATGCCTTATTTTATTTATTTATTTATTGACATTTGTTAACCGGGTTTGTCCAACTGGACTTGTGGCCCATTTTCAGTGGAGACCAGACGAGAAAAGTTCCAGTAATACATTTTAAAACAAGTACAATTTTAAACAATATTGATATAATAGCAGTTGTAGCAAAATGATTCACATATGTTGGGTTACATGCATAAAGTTAAAGTTGCATTAAAAAGAAGTTAAGTAACAATTTTACATTGATATAGTTCAATAGGTCAACAATAAACATTTTTTGTTTGTATAAAATTGTGCAAATGCATAGTAGACACATTGGAGAGAGAGGTGTAATGAGGTACTAAGTAGGGTCCTTTTGAGGGTACATAAAGGGAAGGAAGACTAGGTAGGGTCATGTCAAGGGCAGGTTCTGGAATTGAGAAAATAAGCTTTTAGTTCATTTTTAAAGAGTGAGGTGTGGGAGATTGAACATAAGTCAAGGGGAAGTTGGTTCCAAGCATGGGCAAGGGAGTGTTTGTAGAGTAGTTTGCCTACTGACCTTTTTGGGTGGTAGATATCAAGTAATTGTTGGTTAGAAGTACGGAGAGTCCGGGATGGGATGTAGATGGAGACTAAGGAAGATAGAGATGGACAGGAGGAGGGTTTATAAAGAATAGAGTGTAGCATATGAAATTGGTAAGATAGCAGAAACTGGGGAAGTTCAAGCCATTGAAGACAGTTTAAAGAAATGCAGTGGTGTGAGTTGTATGGGGAGTTAGTAATGAATCTGGCTATTTTATGGTAAGACTGTTGCAGTTTGTTTAGAGTGGAGGCCTGGATATTGGTAAGAACTGGGGCGGCGTATAAGAGGGAGGGGAGGAGAAGTGCCTGGCCCAGGGTAAGTCTAGATTCAGGGGTTAGGAATTTTTTGTTCCGATATAGCAGACCTAGTTTTTGGTTTGTTTGTTTTTATACAATGGAGTTTGTGTAGGTTGAACTTGAGTTCGTCATCTATAATGACCCCTAGGAGTTTTGTGTGGGTGTCAGGTTGGATGTTTGTATTGTTAGATAATGTGATAAAAAAGGAGGTTTTGTGATGAGAAAGAGAACGGGGAAGGAAAAGTAGGAGTTGGATCTTTTGGGGATTTAGGATCAATAGTTTGTGAGAGAGCCATTGTTCAGTGGATAGTAGGGCCTGTTGGGTCAGGGAGTGTAGTTCAGGAATGTTATTTGAGATGGATATAAGTGTGTAGTCGTCGGCATACTGAATATAGAGGATTCTTTGTATGAGGTGTAAAGATCATTTGTGAAGATGTTAAACAAAAGGGGTCCCAAGAATGGAGCCTTGGGGAACACCAGTGGAGATGGGAAGGAAAGGTGAGGAGGATGAGAGCCATTTAACAGATTGTTCCCTGCCAGATAGGTAACTATTAAACCAGGCAAGTGTGGAGGGGGATAGGTGGAAATTTGCAAGTTTGGATAGTAGTAGAGGATGAGAGACAGTATTGAAGGCTTTGGAGAGATCTAGGAAGAGACAGGAAATGAGTTTATTGTCTAGGGCCTCTGCAAAGATATGAGTGAAGGAGAGGAGGGCAGTGGTGGTGCTGTGGTGAGGACGAAATCCATGTTGGGTAGGGGTAAGTAAGTGGTGTGTGAGGAGGTGATTGAGAAGCTGTGAGTGAATACATTTTTCTAATATCTTGGAGAGGGGGGACAGAATGGCAATGGGTCAGTAGTTTGAGGGGTCAGTGGAGTTTCCACTTTTATGAAGAGGGATAGTGAAGAAAGATTTCCAAAGGGTGGGGACAGTTGATTCCAGAATAAGTCGATTAATTAGTATAGATACAGGATAGGCAATTGAGTCAGCAGCAAGTTTGAGGAATGTAGGAGATAGATTGTCAGTGGAAGGAGAGCAAGGTTTTAGCTTGAATAGTAGAGATTTGATGTAAGTAATGGGAACTGGCTCAAAAGAAAATAAAGTTGTGTTAGTGGGACTTGGAGAGGTGGGTGTCGAAGTAGAGTTTGGCTTAGTGGTTACCAGATTTTGGATGGAAGAGATGGTGTTTATTCAGGAGGGTAGCTGTTTCCTGAGAGGAAGAGTTGGGGTATGGGGAGGGATTAGAAGGCTTTCCAGGATAGAGGATGTTGTTCAGAGTTGACCAAAATTTTTGAGGATTGGATTTGTTGTTAAGCTGAGCAGAGCTATAGTATAACTTTTTGTCATTAGTTGTATGTTTTTTTGCAAGGTTCCTTAGTTGCCTGTATTTTTGAAGAAAATGTGGATGTTTAGTTTTAGTCCAGGTTTTCCAAGCATGATCTCTCTTGTTTCATAAGGGACCTAGTCTCATTGGAGTGCCAGGGAGCATGGTTTGATTTTACTCTGATCTTCCTAGAAGGAGCTAAGGAGTTTAGAGTATTCATGAAGATGCTATTGAAAGTGCTTACAGCATCGTTTAGGGGGAGGTGTTTTAGGATGGACCAATGGAGTTAAATTGGGATGAATTGAAAGTTGATAGTTTTCGACAGTCTTTGATGAGGTGGGGTTTAGGAATATGGGAGTAGTGTCTTAAGATGGTGGTAGGGAGATGATCACTGAGGGAGTCAGGTAAGGTGGTGGGGTTGTGGTACTGGTGTGGGGAATTGGTAAGGATCCAGTCTATGATGGAGCTGGAAGTGGAATTTTTATGGAAGCGAGTGGGAGATATTATAAGTTGTTGGAAGCCATGTAGGTGGATACTGAGTTGGGGGGAGTCAGTTGTGAGTTTGGACCAATCAATGTTGACATCACCCAGGAATAAGTGTCTCATATGGTATGTTGTGGGAGAACCAGGATAGGATGTTTTCAGGAATGGGCAGATTGTTACCAGGAGGAAGGTAGATAGAGGCAATTGCAAGTTTTTTGTGGGGATTCAGATGGCAGTTAAGGATGATGATTTCAGCTGGGAGGAAGTCAAGAATTGGGGAAGGGTATGGTGAGAGGTTAAGAGTGTTTGAGTAGAGGATGGTCACACCACCACCTTTTTTTACAGGTCTATCATATCGGAAGATATAGCCTGGTGGGAGCATTTCACTATTGAGATTTGTGGCTTGAACCAGGTTTCAGATAGGGAGTGGATATGAGGGGTATTGAGAGCTATCCATGAGTGCAGCTCAGTGACTTTATTTGCTAGACTCTGAATATTCAGTGAGTAAATAGTTAAGTGTTTGGATGGAGATGATTGTTGTGACTGAAGTTGGTGACTGTTAGAGGAGTAAGATGGGGGCAGTGTAGAGGTAGTTTTGGGGAGAGAAGAGGGGCCAGGGTAGGGATGGATATCTCCAGAACAAAGTAGGTTTTTAGTGAGGAGAGAGTGTGTAGTAGATGCTAGATGGAGTTTGTATAGTTTTGACTTGGCTTTGTGGGAAGGTTTAAAAACCTGTATTATTGATAGTTTATATAGACTTGAGGGTAGTAAAGAGATTAGGGGAGATAGTAAAAGATGAAGTAGTTGGATATATGTTGTATGAGTGAGAAGCTGTTGAACATAGGAGTGGGTCAGAGAGACCGGAGTGGTAAGAGGTGGAGATAGAAGATCGTCTACACTACTCCTTATTCTCTCTATCATTTTATCTTATTTTTAAGTCCATTTCCTTAAAAAAAACTTGTGTGTAGCTGAAACCATTGACATTGATGTAGATATCCACCTCTGTAAAAGCGGGGGAGATTCTTATCTTAATTTTACATGCTGTGTTATTTATACAGTTTTTCTTCCCTGCCCTAGCAGCCCAAGATTGCAACTTTCTTGCACTGTTCAGCCTTTCTTACCTTGTTGCAGTGTAAAGCCTGGATACCTTTACAACTAAGAAAAAGAGCTAACTTTACTATAGTTAACATGTAAAGCACTCACTGATTGATAAGACTTCCCCCACCTCACATTTAATTACCCCTGACTGCACACTTTACAACATTGCTTTACAATTTAACATGCAGTTTACATTTATTTTTATTTATTTATTTAGTTATTTGCAGTTTGTTTGCCAGGATAGTCCATTGGGCTATGAAGAGCCCGTTTTCAATGGAGTCCTGGGGAGAAAAACTCCAGAATAATACAGAAAATCAAAGTAAATACAGAGAGTAAAAAAATACATAATAGTATTGCACAGAATGCAAAATACATACATAATAGTAGTACACAGGATACAACTGATACAGTACAAGATAAAAATTATTAGAAGCAAAACATTTTTTTTTTTATTCTTTGCTAGAGCTGTAGCTTATAGACACACTAGGGGTTTATTTACAGAAAGTAATAGCTTGTGGAGAGAGAGTGAGGTAGGGTAAAGTATGTAGGATGGGAACAAGAGCATTCCCACTGTGAAGAAAGGTATGAGTGCAGTAAGGATTTGAAGGCAGAGAGACTATTAGTGGTACAGATGAGAGGTGGGAGAGAATTCCAGTGTCGTGCTAGAGAAAATTATAATAGATGTTTACCTGGTGGATGGGCATGTTTGTGCAGTTTTATTAGGTTTTGTGATTTAGACCTTAGACCTCTGTTAGGTTGATGCATTTGGAAAGTAGAGGCAAGAGAAGGGCATAGAGAGGGGCTAAAAATAATTTTGTGAGCTTGGATCAGTTGGTTATAGGTGAGATAGTTGGGTAGATCAAGCCAGTTCAGTTGTGTAGGGAGATACAGTGATGGGTAGAGGATCTTTGGCCTGTTGCAAACTTTGAAATTTTATAGTAGCAGGAGGCAAGTTTGGACTTGAGGGAAGATTGTAGACTAGTGAGGATAGAGGCTCCATAAAGGAGGGAAGATATAAGATATGTAGTAGCTAGAGCAAGCCTGGACGAAGGAGAGATATGGCGACTGTGGCGGTAAAGTAGGCCTCGTTTCTTGTGTGTTTTTTTTGATATTTGCATGCATGTGGCTATCAAATTTTATCTGATCGTCAGTGAGGACTCCAAATAGTTTAGCGGTGGGGACTAATATGGCTAGTGATAGAGAAGGAGGTTTTGTCGAGGGAGATTGCTCTAGATGGGGTAAATATTATTAGCTTAGTCTTGGTTGCATTGATTGCCAAATGGTTGTCCAGCATCCATTATTCAGTAGATGTGAAGGCATTCTGGGTTACTTTTGCTAAAGAGGAAGTAGAGGTAGCAGAGCAGATTATTGTTGAGTCGTCTGCATATTGGATAAGTTTACAGTTAGGAATGGCGCAGTGAAAGTCATTTATGAAGATACTAAAGAGTAGGGGACCCAGAATTGAACCTTGGGGTACACCTGTGGGACTGTTTAGGAAGGGAGAACTAGCTTTTTTTTCACTTGACTGCTTGTTGCCTGTTTGATGGGTAACTTGTGAACCAGTTGATAGTAGTGTGGGATAGGTTAAGTATAGAAAGTTTAGCAAGGAGAAGGTTGTGAGAGATGGTGTCAAAGGCCCTTGAGAGGTCTAAAAGGAGGGTGGATACAATGTGACCAGTGTCACGGGCTTTATTAACAATTTCCAGGAAGGAGAGGAGGGCGATTGTGGTGCTGTGGTCAGGTCAGAATCCATGTGTGGGAGAGAGAAGGTTATTACTTAGGAGGTAGGGTAGAATTTGTAGGTGGATGCATTTTTTGAGAAGTTTAGAAATGGGGGATAAGATAGCAATTGGTCGGAAGTTGGGGATGTCAGTGTTGTTTCCTCCTTTATGGAGTGGAATAATAATTGCTTTTTTCCAGAGCTGGGGGACATGGCCCTCAGAGATTGATCTATTTATCAGTATGGAGATAGGATGGGCTATGGCGTCTGCTGAAATATTTAGGAAGTAGGAGGGTATCTCATCAGGGGCATTGGAACATGGTTTCAGTTTTAGAAGTAGTTTATTTATGTTGGAGATGGGAATAGGTTTGATGGAGAAAGGAGCAGGTAGAGAGCTGGTGGAGGATGAAAAAGTGGTGCGGGTTGGTGTGTATGGGAAAGTAGAGTTATTAGAGAATGATGATGTTAGTTTAGCTATAGAGTCGATGAAGAATGAGTTAAATTTGGAGGCTAGTTGTAAGTCAGAGGCATTTGGGTCTGTGCATGGGTTCTCTTTTTTTACCTGGGTTAAGGAGAGAGGCAGTTCCATTCCAGAATTGTTTTGGATCAGTGTTATAGTTGGTTTGGATTTCGGAAAAGTAGGCTTTACGATCTGAGGTTATAAGTTTTTTTGCTTTGTTACGAAGCATTTTATATTTATTCAGGGGTGTGCTGGTATTGGTTTTATAGGAGACTTTCCAGGCTTTATCTCGTAGCCGCTTGACATGTAAGGTACTCCTAGCCATGGTACGGGGTTCATAGGTTCATAAGTAGGTACTAGGCTATTGGCACTAGGGCCTATATAAACCTAGCCAAATGGTACCCTGGCTTTTGCCACCCAAGAAAATTATTTTCCTGTGCCCCTGTCAACCAGAGCCACAGAAGTGATCCCCGGGGTGAATTTCCTATCTCCCATCCAATCATCAAGATTTTCTTGAAGAGTGTTAATGAGGAGCTTTGTTTGATATAGATAGGTAGTTTGTTCCAGAGTATGGGAAGTCTCTGAGACAGGAATCTATCCCTCCAGCATGTTCTGTTTATTGTGGTGACAAGGTTTAGGTCCCTAGAGCGTGTAGCTCGGAGGGATTGGGATTTCTTTACGTAGAGCATGTCCAACAGCTCTGGGTTTGACATAGCTTTGTATGTTAGGAGAGATCGCCTCTGAGTAGGCGATATGCGGCAGAATAAAGCTGGAGGTTTTTGAGATGGTCTGCGTAGGGCATCTGTTTGAGGCTGGTAATCCTCTTTGTGAAGTATTTCTGTGGCCATTCCAGTTGTTGTAGATGTGTTGAGGTACATACCAAAAGGGGCGTTGTACTCTATAATAGGTCTAATGAGTGATGAGTAGAGGGGAACAATGACCTCTTTTTTTCCTGGATGAGAAACCTTTTGTGATGAGGTGTGCCACGTAGAAGGATTTCCTGACTAATGTGGCAATGTGATTATCAAAGGAGAGACTACTGTCCACCTGTGTCCCAAGGTCTCTTATCACACTTTCGGTGTTAAGTAGACTACCACCTATGTGGTTGTTCATGGGTACAGAGTTTTTACCAAAAGGGATGACAATGCACTTTTTGGCATTGAGCTTGAGGCCATGGCTTTGACACCTGGCATCTGTCTCAGTGAGGCCCTTTTGTAGGTTGTCCACATCGTTAGGAGATTTGATTATGGCTCCTAGTTTGCTTTTTGCACGTTTTTTTCCATGAGGCAAATGAATCAAGCAGGTGTAAGAAAGTTGTATTAAAATAGGTGACAACATTATCCAGGGACATGGTTTTTAAAGGATTCCAATTTGTTCTTTTTAATACATCTGAGAATTCATCAGGGTTAAAGTTTTTTAGGTACCAGGTAGAGGTATAGGTATGGGTTAGTTGTAGGGATGAGGGCAGCTGATGGACAAAGGTGGGAAGGTGGTCACCTAGTGTGTCTGGAAGGATGCCGCTATTAGTGATATACTGGGGGTGTGAGACTAAAATCCAGTCTAGGGTGCTCCCAGAGAGGAAGTTTTTGGAAGGTCTGGTTGTTGAGGTAATAAGTTGAGAGAATGTATACAGATTGATATTTATGGAGTTGGTAGGAGATTGAATTGTGGCCCAATTAATGTTAACGTCACCCAAAATTATGGTTTCATTCATAATGTTGGAAGAAACCCAGGAGAGAATGTATTCGAGGATTGGGATATTGTCCCCAGGAGGGATATAAAGGGTGATAACACAGATTTATGGTTGTTCATGTGAAGAAGGGCTTGAAGTAGTTCAGCATTGCCAAATTTGGGAATAGCTTTGGAGTATGGAGTAATTAGGAGGTGGGAAGAGTAAAGTAGAGCTACTCCTCCCCCTTTTTTGTGTGTTCTGTCTTTTCTTATGATAGAGTAGTTGGGTGGAATTAACTTGTGAGTCTTTTATATGGGGTTTGAGCCAGGTTTCAGAGGTGGATAAGATGTCTGGTTGATTATGGCGAAGCCAGGTGTGGAGATTGGGGATTTTATTACATATGCTTTGGACATTTAGAGCTGTGAATTGGAGGGACCTACCAGTGGAATGGGAAGGATAGGATAGAGAGGTAGAGTTTTGTTGGGGGCAGGGTCCTGGGTTTGGGTGTATGTCACCAGAGATAAGAATAGAGATAAGGTGATGAATATGGAAGAAGAGGTGTTTAAATTGTTTAGTGTCTAAATTGTTGGTTGTAAGCTTAGTTGAGACAGAGCTGGTGCAGAGGGGAGTAACATTTGTGGGGTTACTTAAGATTTTATAAGGGAAGAATATAGTATTGTTGATGAAGTGAAGGCTAGGGGATATGCTGGATATAGGGGGTACATGCTGTATAAGGATTGAGGTAGTAGTGTGGTATGCGGGTGAGTAATTAGTATAGAGAGGTCTGGTGAGATAGTTGAGATACAGTAAGGTAAGAAGGAGTAGTATTTGTGTTGATAGTGTGACAGGTTTAAAGGACATGGTGTTCATTTAAGGATACTTGGAGGTAGGGTTTATTAAGAAGAAGTTGGGGTAGACTATTATTAGAATTGTATGCAAAAGAGTGTGGGAAGGTTGACTAGAGTTGAGGGGGTTGGGTAGGAAGAGTAAGTTAGGTTATCGGTGTGGTCGATAATTTGATAGGGTAATGGAGGAGGTAAGTGTAGGGGTGCTGGGGGCGGGTGGGAATTGAGGGCAAGGTAGGGGAGTGGAGTGAGCCCGCAGGGTGAACGGAGCGGGTAGAGCCAAAGGAAGGAGAATGTAAAGGAAAACAATCAGTAGAGTGTGAAAATCCGAAGGTAAGTTTGCAGACATGTATAAGAAGGTAAGAGGCTTACAAAGGATAGAGTTGTAGGTAGATGGATGAAAGACAGTAGAAGAAGGTGAGATGCTTACAAAGGATAGAGTTGGGATGTTAATAGAGTGATATGTTGATAGGTAATCCTGGGACAATAGAAAGGGAGTGAGCAGTAAAAGAGATGTCTAGGAACTGTGTAAGGGAGATAGGTAAAGAGTGTGTAAAGGGAGAGAGACAGCAAGATAGTGGAGCACCACCTAGTGGGCAGTCACTTTATTGCAGCAAAGTCCCCTAAGGGATATCAGGTTAGGGGAAGAAGGGAGCTATCCTAGTTCAGGATAGGAGTATAATAAAATAGGGGAAGTAGGGGTTATTTAAGTGAGAAAAAAGGGGGGTTTGGCTGCTGGCTAACCTGGCAGGGAAGTGTGCTGTAACCTAGTAGTAGATGTTCATCGTGTTTCACAGTTGCAGTTATTACAATTGGGTTATCCTGCTGGCAGGCTACCCGCAGTCGGCCTGAATTCCAAAGTTTAGGTCCGGCGTCGGTTGCTGTCACCTCCTCCCTGACGTCAGTGCGCCAGGGGTATAAAAGATGCAGCCGATGCCATTTTCTTCAGTCTTTCTTGCCGCGCGGTGCCTGAAGCAAAAGTAGTTCGCAAGTGCCGGTCGGCCAACTCCTGAGAGTCTAGTTCAGGATAGGAGTATAATAAAATAGGGGAAGTAGGGGTTATTTAAGTGAGAAAAAAGGGGGGTTTGGCTGCTGGCTAACCTGGCAGGGAAGTGTGCTGTAACCTAGTAGTAGATGTTCATCGTGTTTCACAGTTGCAGTTATTACAATTTGGTTATCCTGCTGGCAGGCTACCCGCAGTCGGCCTGAATTCCAAAGTTTAGGTCCGGCGTCGGTTGCTGTCACCTCCTCCCTGACGTCAGTGCGCCAGGGATATAAAAGATGCAGCCGATGCCATTTTCTTCAGTCTTTCTTGCTGCGCGGTGCCTGAAGCAAAAGTAGTTTGCAAGTGCCGGTCGGCCGACTCCTGAGATTTTCAAGCTCGAATTTCAGATCCGAAGTCTTCATTAAAAGCTAAGTACCCCATTGGGGAAACTTTTTTCTTGCTCCAGACCGATGTCAGAAAAAGGTAATAATTGTATTTCTTGTGGGGAAGCAAATACCTCATAAGGATTTTCATTCTTACTGCATTCCTTGCCTAGGCCCTGACCATGACATTGCTAGTTGTCGGTTTTATGCTAGATTTAACCAACATACTATTAAACATCGGGACGATTTTGCATTTCATTACTTTGGCATTAGATTTAATTATATAATGTCGTCGGAACAGCCGACTACCAGAGTTTACAAAAAACGCAAGGAAAAAGAGAAGGACAGGCATCCGAGGTCCAAAACCGATGACGAGGTTTCTTCTAGGCCAGTCACCGGTTCACCGGTTCTCAGTGAGGTGCTTTCGCAGCCCCTGACGACCGCTACTTTAGAGCCGCAGGCCGATACATACTCCCACGTGGAGTCAATCAGGCCTACAGAAACTCAAGTTATTGGACCTTCGGAAACCATTCCCTCAGATGGGTCCGGAGCCGCTGAGCAGGCATCGGCTTCTGAGGGCGTTTTCAGGCCTACACAACTATATGTTAAAACTACTTCAGCTACAAAGGCAAAGACTAAAGCAGCTTTAAAGACAAAGAAACAAGTACAACAGCCCCATGGACAGGCCCCCATGCCTAAAAAACAGATGCTCAAAATGGCCGAAGATCTAATTACTTTGATCAGGGGTTCTCATCCCCCTCCTGACAAGAGGCCTAGGCAAGAGGTAGAATATGAATCTTCAGATCAGGTTTCCATTTCATCTGATTCCTCTTCTGATCAGGAATACTTTCTTCTGCCTTATGAGGATTCTGATGCTGAAGAATCTATCCCGTCAGCTTCTCCTCCTGAGGATTATTCTTTTGGGAAAACACTGCATACCATGAGGGAGCATTTCCACTGGGAGAGCCAAGATTATTCAGAATCTAAGAAAAGGCTCAGAGACTTTTTTACTGCCTCAGCACAGGCCCCTGGCTATTCCACCTGTGTTAGACATTGTAGATGATGTATTTTCAGAGTCCAGTCTGACTCCAGACTCCTTACCTCCATCTCCTGTTAAGCCAGACAGATACTACAGGATCCCAGACTCCCACAAATTTATTTTTAAAAACCCTGCTGCTGACCCAGAAACTATCTCTCAAGGTCCCAAGGGGGTCAAGGCTTCCACTGCAAAAAACCCTACCCCCTCTAACAGAGATTCCAGGGCACTGGACAGATGGGGAAAAAAGATTTACACTTCTGCTACCTTGGCTATAAGGGCTTTAAATTGTCAGTTTCACATGCTTAAATATCAGCAGTACATTATGTCACTGCTTAAACAGAAAATGTTGACAAATTCTGAATGTGCAGAAAATAAAGAAATGCAGGATTTATTGCATGCAGCTGAACAAGTTGGAAAGCATACTTTACAATGTGGTTTTGATTCTTTGGAGGCTTCCTGCAGAGCCGCTGTTACGGGTTCTGTCATTAGGGGGGCTTGCTTGGTTAAAAGAACAGAATCTGCCTGATCATGTTAAAGCAAAATTATTAGATGCTCCATTACAGCATGATACCTTCTTTGGTGTTAAAGCAGAAGAGGTGTTGAAGAAAATGGAGGACAAAGCCAAATCTATGCTAACAGTCAAGGATTTCTTACAGGTACAGCCTCCAAGATTTAGCAGACACTGGCCTACAAAGAATCGGTCCTTTCCAGTGTCAGACAGGCCACAAAGAGGCAGATACAGACGCCCTGGAGGCAGATCCCAGCCCCAAGGCTCATACAGATCTAAACAATGGGGTGCTTCTACCTCCAAAAGCGGAGAAGACAAATCACAGCCATACAGAAAGCAGTCCCAATGACTTCCACCTGCCAGCGCCAAGCACTTATCTTCCGGCAGCTCCTTTAGGGGGAAAACTAGCACTTTTTTCTTAAAACTGGCACCTAATCATCCAGGACAAATGGGTCTTGAACATAGTGTCACAAGGTTACAGGTTCCACTTTCACACCATGTCAAGGGCAAACGGTATACCAGACTTGCCAAACAAATCAGTGGGCAGAGGCACAAAAACAAGTTTCATCCCTCATGGACATGAGGGCCATTCAACAAGTACCACAACAAGAGCAGGGACAAGGATTTTACTCGACTTTTCTTGGTGCCCAGAAAGGACAAAGCCTGGAGGCCAGTACTGGACCTATCTATTCTAAGCACATACCTGGATATTCCAAAATTCAAAATGTTGACTCTGCAGCAACTTCTGCCCATGCTGGGCAAGAAGGCTTGGCTTGTAACTTTAGACCTAAAAGAGGCATACCTGCATGTTCCAATCAGACAATCATGCAGAAGATACCTCAGATTCATAGCTGGCCCAATGCACTACCAATTCTCTGCACTGCCCTTTGGCTTATCTACTGCGCCCAAGGTCTTCGCCAAATGCCTGGCACCGGTAATTGCTTTTTGCAGACAAAGAGGAATACAAATATATCCTTACTTGGACGACTGCCTTATTCAAGCAGAGAACAAGGACATACTACTCTACAGCATCTGGCGTTTGTAAAAACATATGCCTAGGGTACACGGTAAACGAAAAGAAATCAAAACTTGTACCCTCTCAAGAGATAATATTCCTGGGTGCAATCTTAAATGCAACTGCCCAGATGGCTTATCTCACGCCAGACAAACAAAGGCAAAAAATTGGCAACAAACACCCAGTTAACTGCAAGAGAAATTCTGCAGGCTTTGGGCTTCATGGCATCCTGCATTCTGCTAATTCCATATGCAAGACTGCATATGAGGAAACTACAATGGTATCTAAAAAGTGTTTGGACTCAACATTGCCACAGCCTGGAAACAATAATTACACTCATTCCCTGCCTGCAACAGGAGTTTCGATGGTGGGCAAAGGCCTGTCACCACAACAAGGGGCAGCCATTCACCTTACCCCCAGCCAGGCAGACATTGACAACAGATGCATTGGATTATGCCTGGGGGGCCCACATGGCAGGAAGATGTATTCAGGGCTCATGGTCCGCAATCCATATGCATCTACATATCAACCATAAAGAGATGCTAGCTGTTCAGAATGCCCTGACAGCCTTCAGGGATCTACTTCATCCAGGACAACTACTGATAAGGACGGACAATACTACAATCTTGTGGTACATAAACAAGCAGGGAGGCACACATTCCTGCCCCCCTTTGCAGACTAGCCATGACTTTGTGGGACACAGCATTGACGTACCAGGTACATCTGCAAGCACAATTCCTGCCAGGAAGGATAAATAATCTGGCAGATGAACTAAGCAGAAACCTCGTGGATCCCCACGAGTGGAAATTGGATCCACAAGTCTTCAACATGATAACAAGGAATTGGGGATGCCTGGACATAGATCTATTTGCCTCCCCTCACAACTGCCAACTACAGAGATTCTGCACAAGGACTTATCACAAGCAAGCATGGAAAGTGGATGCTCTATCTTTCAGCTGGAAAAACTTAACAGTATATGCCTTTCCCCCACTGCCTCTCCTCCCCAAGGTACTCCTAAAGGTCAGACAGGAGACGCCAAAAATTATACTGATTGCCCCAGACTGGCCCCGCCAGTACTGGTACCCAATCCTCAGGAACTTGACTCAATGCCCAGCATGGGCATTACCTCAAATTCCTCACTTATTGACCCAACAAAACAATCAGATCCTGCACAGCCAACTCAGGACCTTAAATCTGCAGCATGGCGGATAATGTAGCTTTTCAAAACACACCTCTCTCTAAAGCAGTGATGGATGTTATCTTGGAGGCCAGGAGGCCCAGTACCAGAAACTCTTATGCAGAAAAATGGAAGAGATTCTGTGCTTGGAACCAGGCACCAAGGAATTAACATGACTGTTCCAAATATCCCTCAGATTTTACAATACTTAACTGAGATGCTGGATAAAGGCCTATCCTTTTCATCAATTAAGATTCATGCCTCTGCCATTTCAGCTCATTACAATACAGAGCCACCTATTTTTTCTCATTCTTTATTAAGGCAGTACCTCAGAGGTGCCAAAAACGTATGGCCTCCGAGGAGAGCACCAATACCTGCATGGGACCTCAGTTATGTCTTGGAAAAACTCACTCTGCCTCCTTTTGAGCCAGCCGCTACAGCTGACATAACATTTTTATCATGGAAAACAGCTCTGCTCCTAGCAATAACCTCTGCAAGATGAGTCTCAGAGCTACAGGCACTCATGCTTGTGGAACCTTTTATCATTTTTCATCCAGATAGGGTTTCTCTAAGGACAAACCCCACATTTATGCCTAAGGTAGTGTCCAGTGTGGCCCTCAACCAAACTATTCATTTGCCTACCTTTTATCCAAACCCGCAGAATAAGGGTGAGAAACTTCTGCATTCTTTGGAATACACAGACAACTGCGCTTCTACTTGGACAGAACCAAAGCTTTCAGAAAGACTGAGCAATTGCTGGTAGCATATGCTGCGGGATCACAGGGAAAGGCTATCTCAAAGCAGACTATTTCCAAGTGGATAGGTCACTGCATTCGTTTATGCTATTCTCAACATGGCAAATCAGTGCCTAAGGGCATTAGGCCACATTCAACCAGAGCAGCAGCCACTTCAGCAGCCTTCCTCAGAGGAGTGCCAACCAAAGACATTTTAGAGGCTGCAACCTGGAGTTAAGTGCACACTTTTACAAAGCACTACCACTTACCACTCTACTCCAAATCCAGGGCAGACTTTGACACTGCAGTCGTGCAGGGCCTCATAGCCGCTCCTAATTCTATTTAGTTCCAGCCTCCCAACCTTAGCTTTGGGATTCAACCCAATTGTAATGACTGCAACAGTGAAACACGATGAACATAGTACAGTTGTGTACCTACCATAAATGTAGATGTTTGAGTGTATTCACCGTTGCAGTCCAGGTTACCCACCCACCATCCCCCTTTACTTTGCTGGACCATATCTGTACTTCTCTATTCTATACAACCTATGTGGTGTATTTGTTTGTAGATGAAGGAAACTTGTTACTTGTGGCATGCATGCTTTATAGACATATTTTTAACCTACCCTTTTGGGGGCACCTGACATCTGGGGCAAGAAAAACTGATGAGAATAGCGTCTGCTGCATCTTTTATACCCCTGGCGCACTGACGTCAGGGAGGAGGCAACAGCAACCGACGCCAGACCTAGACTTTGGAATTCAGGCCGACTCCGGGTAGCCTGCCAGCAGGATAACCCAATTGTAATGACTGTAACCGTGAATACACTCGAACATCTACATTTATGGTAGGTACACAACTGTACTTTATGTACTACAGTTAAGTGTTACAGATGGTTGTAGCAGTACACATACTTTCACTGGATTCCTTGCTAGGAATGACTCTCAGCGAGCAGATAGTTTTTTTTTTTTTGTTTTGTTTGTGGGCTCTAGTCATAGACTTCCAGTAGGGCACATTCAGGTGGTTAGAGCAGGACGGGCAGGAACACGAGCTGGAACATGCAAGGAGAGAGAAAAATGTAGTGAGGCAAGCAGTATAGGAGTCTAGAGTTCACAAGCAAACAGTTTTAAACATACACAGTTAAGTGAGTAACACCAGCATGTACTCAATATCCTTAACATACTTTACATAAATATACTACTATTGAACTTCTAAAAATGAGTATAGAAAGTCAGAGATGATGAAGTGAAAAACAGAAATAAGCAGTGTGAGATCACTACTCTCTCCTCATGTTAATGCAGTGAGGGAACACCATATGAAAGTGGCTACTGATACTACGTAGTGAAATCCTTGGCTAGTTACTATATGAATGTGCAACCGGTAGATGTAACAGCTAAGATGAAGATTATACAGTTAAACTCTATCCAAATACCATAATAGCACAGACAATGCACAGGTAGGTAAAACTGTGTTAATCAGTTCCTCGTGCACAGCGTTAATTGGTATGAGCAGTTATATAATAAATTACATCATGATTTTTTTTTACAAATATTAATTAGAATGAGTATTTTACTTATTCCTTCAGTCTTTTTAGTGTCCTTCAGTACATTAATGATGTAAAGTGGGGTATATGCTTTACAATTCACCCATCAGTTCAATACAGTCAACTAAATTCCAGTCTTTCTTCTTGATACATTTCACATGTCTGTTCATATATCCAGATGGACTGATACTTTACAGTCACACATTTATTCACTAACTACACAGTATTTCTGGTCTTCCTGATTGTCTGTCTCCCAGCACCAGTCCTTGGTTCAAGTCTGGGGTACAACTGGTTGTTTTCATCAACTCCTGTGCATTTTTCTGTCTTGAGCATTTTCCTTTAGAATGATGGAAATGTTTCACTGTCAGACTCTCTTTGTGGGCTTTGCTATTGTCAGAAGAATGAGAAGCAGAGCCTCTTTGGCTTGCTGGCTCCCTCTTTGTTGACCATATATATTTTATTTTCTTTTTCACCTCTTCTGCATCAAAATGTCTTTGAAATCCAAGAAAGAAAATAATCTAAATATTAGGTGGATACAACAGCTTGAATTTCACTCCTGACACTCCTTGATTGCTTAGGTAAACTTGCTTCTGTACTGTCTAGTGTACTGTGATTAACCATTTTCTAGAAGCGTTATCCTGTCCCCAATTTTAATACTTTCCCTTCTGCCACAATTTTCTCAAAAGCAAAGTTTTCTGCTGATATGATTGCATCTTTATTAATTAGGTCGTGGCTACTTTCTCATGACTGGATTTGGAGCATATACATGATTTGTCCTCTCAGTTAATAAATCTTGATGTAGACTGCTAGTCCATTTGCTTATTTGTACTTTCATAAAATTGTTGCAGTCTGTTCCTTCCACTTTCTTTGGCACAGCAGAAAAATATCAAGTTTTCTCTGTGTTTGCTGTCTTCTAACTCTACAGTTTTTTGAAACCACTCTTCTTGAGAAGCCACATGCTCAGCCAGCCATTTTTTCCATTTCATTCTCAGCTTTTTGTAATTTTCTCTGTTCACTGAGTAGCTTTTCAAAATTTCTATTTTCCAGCCTTTTGTTTTTTTGACTTTATATATATTCCTTCAGTGTTTCACTTATTTTCAACATCTGTGGGTGCATTTGATTGTTTTTCCCCCTGTAAATTACAGGACGCCATCTTCTGCACCAGAGCTGAAACTTGAACTGCTGAACAACTGACAGACTTTACAGAGTTGTTTTATTCTCCTTTTGTAGTTGACTATCTCTTACTTTCTCCACAGTTCTTCTTTGTTGGCATCCAGACATTGTAACTACTAGACAATAACCGAATTTCACCGAAAATTGAAAACTTTTACTGTTTTTTTCATAGTTTCTGTTTTTACTCTGGGAGAGCTGTAATCAAGCTGTTGGCCAATCTGCAGTTGTTTTGAAAGTCCTCTGTATTCATTTTGCTTTGATTGATGAGTTATCTGGTTTAGAAGGGAGCTCTAGGACTGTGGCACGGGGAGAACATCCCTTTTGTATTACATGCCACAGGGAAGGTATTTGCTAAAGCTGAGTAGTCAGACTGAGACAAGTGACTGAGTCAGACAAGCTCAAAACTTAAGTTATGTAGAAAGAGAAAAAATGGTACAACAGAGGTAAAATATTAGCGTAGGCTGGTGAAGTTGTAGGAAGACAAAGTAATTTATGTCATTTGAAATGTTTGCACCTACACAACATTGCAGGTAGAAAAGAATCTGCTGACACTGTATTTTGTAAACAACTTTCAGTATCTCAGTAACTGTTCAAGGTACAGATGTGCTATCAAAAGCACTTTGTGTATCCATCTGTGATCTTTCATATGAGGCTAAGTGGGTGTCTGGGTTACTTGGTTGTTGAGATAAATATGAAAATTATGACAACTTAAATAAAGCTGTCTGTGAGTAATTTAAGTATTTGTATGGATCACTGTGGCAGTAGTGATAATAAACGGACTGCTACCGCAGAAGGTCTGATGTCCAGCATAACCTCTAGTGTTTGACATCATTTCCCCTTCTGAAGAGATATTTATTTTTATTTTATGTTTTATTTATCTTTAATTCACTGGGTTAGTCCCAATTGGCCAGTGGTTTCTTTTCAAGGAGGCCCAAGGTGGTATTTCTGCTACTGTGGGGAAATTTACCCAGGGCATCAGGGAACTTGAACAAACTCTTTAGAGTGCATTGCCATAGGATATCGTCCAGGAGACAGCATAATGGAGGAGGAGGAGAGAGAAAGGAGAGTGCTAATGCTATGGCTGGTTTTCAGAGTGAGCATAAATTAGTTATAAACTATGTGGTTACTCAAATTCTGCATTTATTATTTATTTAAATTCAACTAGATAGTCTGGAAAGTGATATTTTGGTGAAAATGATGGATGAGGTAAAATAGTATGGGCATTTGTTAATAGCGTCTTTGACAGGCAAAATCCTGTGGTAAAAAAGTCGAAGCAAAAGGTGGTGTAATGATGGAATACACTTTTTATGAGACAATGTTTTAAGTACTTTTTTAACACCTTTATTGAATTATCACGTGTGACACAGACAAATTTACATTAAACTGTATTTATTAAGTTAAAATTAAACACTATGCTTCACATATATTGCTATATATTCTATAACCTAAGCAACATTGCATAAATTATACAATCCCTGCTCCCTTTTTTAAACAAACATCTTTATTAAACCATCACTTACAACATAAACAATCGTACTTTTATATAAATGAAAACAAACCAAACTGGCGCAACTGTAGTTGCAAGCATTTTACATCAGAAACCATACTGGCACACTCCCAGGTGCAAACATTATACATCACTTATAATCTACCCAATCGTTTTCAGCCAAAACATTACATTGCTAATCTGTCCTGCCTTCTTTTAAACCACATTCATCCCCTGTATGTGTTGTTCCCACAATTCCCATTTTTACTTATGTAGTTTGCTCCTACCTTTCTCTAAAGATCTCAGTTCCATTTGTTTTGTCTCTGTTAGTATATTCACTACTTCTAATATAGTTGGTTTAGATTTTGATTTCCATTTTCCAGTAATTGCTTTTTTGGCAGCCACCATAGCTAGACACAGCAAGGCCTTACCATGTCTAGGTAATTCCGATTCTGTATCATAGCACAGAAAAATAGTCTCCCTCATCACACCAATCTGCCCACTCAGGATCTCCGAGAGTGTTCCGCAGGGAATTCTTAATCTGCCAATTTACTGCACTGCCAGAAAATGTTCCCAATTGCCTCTTTCTTCCCAATCACATCTCCAATGTTTGCTGTCTACCTGAGGAAAAATTCTCTGGCGTCTACTTGGGATATAAAAATATACATGTAAACATTTCCAAGCAAAAATCCATAACATATATATATATATATATATATATATATATATATATATATATACCTCCCATTGTTTCTTTGTGAATTGCTTATCCAATCTCTCTTCCCAATCCTTTCTAACCTCCTCTGAATGATTTTTGTAGTTATCATGCAATATTTTATATGCTCTACTAATTATTCCTTTTTTATTGGCAGCTTCTGTTCTAGATTCTACTAAAAACTCAGTGCTCTTTTTCATTTAGGGCCCCCTATTTCTTTCTTTTTGCCTATACTCCGATATCAATCCTTGATAGGGAAGGCAATATCTGATCTGCAGTCCAAATAAATTCTTGGCATCTTCCATTCTATCAACTTTCCCTCTTCAGTTATTTGCACCCAATACCTTGGTTCCTTTGCCGATTTTCTGTAATAAATTCCAGCCTCACTCTTGCCTATTGTCTGTATCTCTGATTGCAGCCATCCTTATAAGCAGAATATCCTTTCTCCATTCCCATGTTGGCTTAGTTCTTGGAATACTTACTTTGTGTATATAATATTTAGTGTGATTATTGTTATTCTCCTTAAAGGCATTCATCCGAAATCTCAGTCTCTCCTTGTTTCTTGAGCTTCCTTCCTTATTTCAACATCATCCCTTTCAACTTTGAATTGTAGTTTTCTGGTTGTACTGTGTATAGGAGCCTTAACTTTGTAGCTCTGAAATACCCCTTCAAATTGGGTAATCCCAATCAGCCCTGTTCTACTGGAAGAACCATCTTATCCACTTGACTCTTGCTGTCTTCCCCTCCCAGATTAAGTCCTTGAGTTTTTTTATTAATTGCTATCCACAACTTCTCCTCTGGTTGATAAAAATATGCCTGACCTGTGTATAAGACTAAAAGGGACTAAAAACATTTTGACTGTTTGCTTCTTACTGTCCATATCCATATAACAAACCTTCCATTTTCTCATTTTTTTGTATTATCCTTTGTTTAGTTTCTTACCACATATCCTTAGTTGCCACACTAGAATAATTTTTAATCCATATTCCTAAATACTTCATTTTGTCATGTCCCCATAAATAAGGATATTGCTGAACCAATTCATGTGTGGGTACATAGTTTACCACTTTTGCTTTTGTTTTAGCTTTATTAATTTTGTATCCCGAAAAGATTTGAAACTTTCTTGATATGTTCCACAACTGTAGTGTCTCTTTCTGGTTTTATCAGGTATAAAATATCCTCTGCAAATAGAGCCAACTCTTCTTGACTATCATACCATACCAGTTATAGCCTAATATTTCTGAGTCCCTTATTTTCTTTGCCAGTGGCTCTAAATGTAATGCAAATAACAAATGGGAAAGAGGACTCCCCTGCCTGGTTCCTCTGCTCAAGCAGAAATTATCAGAGAGGACCCCCACCCACTTTTATTTTCACGTCCGATCCCTCATATATCCTCCTAATTTTTTCAGGAAGTGCAAATGCCTCCAGTGCCAGCATACTCTATCAAATGCTTTCCCTGCATCAAGACCCACCAACAATAATGGTATTTTTCTTCTGTTAATGTTGTCAAATGATTGCCTCCCCTCCACAAAACCACATTGATCCATATGTATCAATTTTGGAATTACTTTTGTCATTCTTTTGGCCATGATAGATATGAACACTTTGTAATCATGGCTTAATATTGAAATGAAAAAAGCAAGGCCAGGACTTGCTGTAGTTTCTGTATAGATAGATTTATTATTCAGATATTATTATTATTTATCCTGTATTAACAGGATAAAAAGCAGACTGGTTTCGGCAACAGATGCCTTCATCAGTGAATTAATAAAACAATAACATGGCACAGCTGTATATAAACTCAATCAGTTGAAAATAAACAGTCCCCTTTGGTTGATTACAAATTCTCATTCAAACCAGGTGGAAAAAGACTGTGCATTTCAGGAGACTATGTGATATATTGGAATTTTGTCTTTTGGGATAGCTGATAAATAATTTGACTTGATGTATTGGATCATATGGTGATATCGTTGATTTGAATGATGTACTTTTTAGCATATATCGTTGGATAATGCTTTAAATTTTTCATATGGTCTTCACTTAATATTTTTTTGTACAGCATTCATTATATTGCAGTGATATAAGTTCATTCCAAACTGTTTAAAATCTATTGTTGTAGGAAATGTGATTTAATAGTCCTATATAAGACGAGGTATTTGTGAATAATATAAATACAGTTTGAGATGGTGGGGAATCGACTCAAACTACCCCACACTATCACTGCATAAGTTGTACAACTAACTGAATGATAGGTTCCATGTATTCTAGACTTTTTGTCCATTTTTTACAGCAATAGGGAATCATTTTATAATCTTGAGTTTTTTTTTTTTTTTTTATTTTACAAAGGACTGTTTTGTGAACCAGTACTATATATTGTTTTCCTAATTGTTAAGATTTTGCCGTGTATACAAGTGACATGGACTTGTTAGAGTTTCTGAATGGTTTGCCATCAGATAAAGATGATATTCAGGCCATTTTTTAGACATCAGATATGGGAATAAATATAAATGCAAAAGATAAGGATGTAAATACTTCATGTAAGAATGCACTTTCAAAGTTAACCAATGCTATGAAATTCTATGAACTGATATATGGCATCTTAAATTATTAAGGCCTATAAAACAAAGAGCCTAACTCCATAAGACCTGCATGTACGCCTTGAGCCTCTTGTTAAACAGGGTGGGGAAATCCTTTTAGGGGGATGGGGGGAGCACAGCAGTCAAGCGTCAATGTCTTTTGTCAGTATTTTGACTGCTTTTTATAAATGTAATATCATTGTCAGTTGTTGAGATTTCTAAAATGTGTGATGAAGTCAAGATTTTTTTAAAAGTATGATACATTCAAGGAGTGTTTAAAGAAATTAACCAGAGATTTAATTGAAATTGAAAAGGAACTTAGGGAATGCAAGATTATGAAGTTTGACAGGGATTTAAAGGATTATTCTGATGGCAAACAATTCAGTAGATAATAAAATGTCGAATTTATCAGTAATGATTATGTATATACACAGACTAAAAAGAAAGAGGAAAAAATCTATACTTAGGAAAAAACGTTAATGCTACTGAAACCTCAGGTGATGAATCTTCAGCGGTAGGCACTGATTGCAGACGTTTTTCCGGTACTAAAGAAAAGGAACACTGACAACTCTTTGGGGTTAGAAGATGGGCTGGCTGTACACAAGAGAAACACCCACTTTAGAAACTTTGTTACAACTTTTAGCTCCCATTTATATTCTGATGGCAATGCACATAATATTTCCTTGGTAAAATAAACAGAGACTGAGGTGGATTTATTGAGTAAAGGGCTTAATTTTGTACCAAGCAATTTTGTTTCTGAGGATGTTTTTGCTCAGGATGTTATATCTTTCTGTAGACAGTTAAATATCAAGTTTTTTTTATAATACTGATAAATCTACTTATTTTGAAAGGAGCACATTTACGTTTAGGAAATCCAATTATATGCCCCCAACCAACGAATATGTTGCCATTTTTCAACAGGTACTCAAAGGTCTACATTTTCATTTCAGTTTACAGGATGAGATTATCAAGATCATTCTGTCCACAACCCAACAAGAAGTCTTAAGGAATCTTAAGAAGAATAAGAATATAGTAATTAATGCAGCTGACAAGGGTGGTGCAGTTGTTGTATGGGACTGGACTATGTATTTGGGAGAGGCCCACAAACATCTTTCTGATCACCGTTTTTATCAAAAGATGGTACTGGAGCCCACTGCAAAATTCAAGGCTGATGTAGATAAATTTTTACAA
The DNA here is from genome assembly GCF_019279795.1 of Protopterus annectens. Taxonomy (NCBI): domain Eukaryota; kingdom Metazoa; phylum Chordata; order Ceratodontiformes; family Protopteridae; genus Protopterus; species Protopterus annectens. Next base: position 720,188,603 of record NC_056747.1, read on the forward strand.
CTTGCTGTTGAAGAGGGTATTATTAGCAAGGAAGTAGCTTTCCATCTAACTGATGTTCTTCGTGTTTCACTGTTGCAGTCACTACATTTGGGTAATCTGCTGGCAGGTTGCCCTCAGTCGACCTAAATAACAAAGTCTTGGGTCCTGCGGCGGTTGCTGTCTCTTCTTCCATGATGTCAGGTCGTCAGGGGTATAAAACATGCAGCTGTTGCTATTTTAATCAGTCTTTCTTGCTGTGTGGTGCCCGAAGCCGCAACTGCCGGTCGGCCGACTCCTGAAATTTCCGTTTTCGAGTTTCAGAACCGAAGTCTTCAAACTAAAGCTAAGTACCCCGTTGGGGAAACTTTCTTGCTCCTTACCAATGTCAGTAAAAGTTAATAATTGTATTACTTGTGGGAAGCAAATACCTCATAAAGATTTTCATTTGTACTATATTCCTTGCCTAGGCCCTGACTACAATGTGCCTTGCTGTCGGTTTTTTGCTAAATTTAACCAACGCACTATTAAGCGTCGGTATATTTTTG
>NC_056747.1:720199126-720319126 GCF_019279795.1 Protopterus annectens
TAGCCACAATCTATTTTTGGATGCCATTCATGTATGGCGGAGATATTTGGATGATTGCTGGATGATCTGGAGGTCGGACATGAAATATTTGTCTTAATTTATTGAGTACCTGAATGAAAATAAATGGGGCATAGAATTTACTGTTCAGCGTCATCTTACATGTATTACTTTTTTGGGATGTGGATATCAAGAAAAATGATGGATAGTAGTTTGGCAAGCAGTGTTTTTAATAAACATCCTCAGTTTAACACTTCGTTACATGCCAACTGCCATCCATGACACATTATACACACCATTCCTAATTCCCAATTCCTGCAGATCCACATAATGTGTTCATTGAGTGAAGAATATGATCAGCTGGTAGCTCTAATACAGAGTTTTGTGGATAGGGGATATAATAATCATGGAGGTTTGCAATACTGTTGAAAAATTAGATAGGTCTTCTTTATTAAATTACAAATCTAACATAGCTTTGCAACAAATTTTAAGGTTTTTGATGAGCTTTGGACAAAATACTTTTTTTTTTTTTTTTTTTTTTAGAAATGTACAGAAACTGGGATACACTTCTATTGGATAATACTTTAAGGGACATTTTACCAACTAGATATTCTTTTTTTATTGCAGAGGGCAGTCTGTGGGTAGTATATTTAATCATTATAAAAAGAAATCAAATGTGTGAACAACAGAGTACTATAAGTGGGGGAATCCTTATAGGTTATCAGCCTTGTGGACATTGTTCCCCATGCAAGCATGTAAGCAGAACTAAAGAATTTTCCATGCAGAATACTTCTAATGTTTTTAAGATTTTTGTTTATGCTAATTGTAATTCTAACTGGATGATTTATCTTGCAGCATGACCATGTTCCACGTTTTATATTGGCCAAACATCCTGCCCCTTCAAAACCCATATTTTAGAACACGAGTGATGCAAGAAGTAGCCGTATGCCCAATGCATTTTATAAGTATCCCATAAAACATTTGACTGCTAGATTCACATTTGTCATACTGTATTTAATTGAGTAACACTATTATTAAGTCAGGATGACATAGTATTTTGGATAAAAAAGAAAGATTGTGGATTATTAGACTAGGAGGATTATTTATACCTGGTTTGAATGAGAATTTGTAATCAAGCAATGGGGATTATTTATTTTGAATTGATAAGAGTATTTAAAGCTGTCTTGTTTTATTAATTCAGTTATTAAGGCATTTGTTGCTGAAAATAGTCTCCTTTTTATCCTGTTAGTACAGGATAAATAATGATAATGTTTGAATAATAAATCTCTCTATACAGAGATTACAGTGAGTGCTGGCCTTGCTTTTTTGAATCACGTTTGCCTTTTGGCGTTTGCCCCATATGGTATGTGCAAAGTTCAGCTTAATATTAGTATTGAAATGGGCTGTATGAAGCAGAGTTCGGTGGATCTGTACCCTCTTTAGGCGTTACAACTACCATTGCTTTCTACCAGTATGATTGTACTTTTCCTTCTCTTAAAACACTGTTAAACAAAACCTTCCAGATCTTTCAGGTTTTCCCTCCTAGCTTCCAAACGTCCGCAGGAGTACCCTCTATTCCTGTGGGCTTTCCTGTAGATTGGTTATACAGCACAATTTTTATCTCATCTCCTCCTATCCTAACCATTAGTAATTGAGCCTCATTTACCTCTAATCTTGGCATATTTAATTCTTCCGTATGCATTTCCATTGGTATCTTTTCTTGATTTCCATATTTCTCTTCTTTATACAGACTTTCATAGAATTTCCGAAATATTTCTAATACCTCTACAGAATCTTTTAATGTCCTTGTTATAGGCTCCCTAAGCTTGGTGACAGCCCTTTCTACTTTCTTTTGCCTGAGTCATTGTGCTAAATGTTTTTGTGATGTAGTGTTATCAAAAAACAGTTGCTTAATAGCAATCTTTCTAAACTCATGCATATTATTGAGGTAATCCCTTATTTTCTGCTTGGCATTCTGCAGTTGATCCTCCTCTTATTCTGTGAAATTCCCCCTGTTCTGCAGTACTTTAATATTTGTCAGTCCCTCTAAATAGTTCTTGTTACTTCTTAACCATAGCTCCCTTTCTATTTCCACCCTATTTCTAAATTCCACCTTAATTTTATCCCATTCCGTAGCTATATTTTCAGAAGAAATTTCTATCCTCTCAAATAGCTCCTGAATAATCTTCACTACCCATTCCTTAAATTTCTCTCTTCAACAGGTGGGAAAGTGCCAGTGTCTCATTTTCATTTCATTACCCTGTGTTTTTGTTTTAGTTGTTATTGACGCATGATCTGAAATTGTTATTGTGTGTGTCTCAAGACTTTCAGTTAAATGCACATGTTCTTTTGAAATGTAAATTCTGTCTAGCCTAGCCCAGTTTTTGTATCTTGGGGAATAATACGTAAATTCACTCCAAACTCCTTTTACTGAATTCACATCTTCCATGCCAAATATTTTCATAAATTTCTTCAAAACTCTACCCTCCTTTTGGGACCCCCTGGACACATCTCCAGTGCTGTAAATCACTATTGGAGCTCCTCTCACAATTGATACAAGTACTCCTCTTTTCCTTTGTGTCAGGTATTCTGCTGAATAACCATCCTGAAAACCTTTCATTATCAAATCCACATGTTTAGCTCTTTCTACGTGTCTCTCCTGTAACACAGCTATTTGCACTCTACATTTTTTTAATATAGTTCACTACTCTTTCTATTTTGTATTTTATTGTCACTTTGTGGACGGCATTTTATTGTTATGGACAGGATCTGAACAAGAACTGAATAATTTTATTGATTATTTAGAAACCACCAGTACTTTTTTGAAATTTACCATGCTTAAGTCCTATTATACTATAGACTTCTTGGACATTTGCCTATCTGTAAGTTCATTAGGTCAGCTGAACACTTCTTTATATCGTAAAGACTGTTGGAGGAATAACCTGCTGGTAAGAGAAATTATGCATTCTAGGCATATATATCCTAACATAATAAAGAATCAGTTAATGAGAGCATCTAGGTTATGTACTAAAGATGTTGATTTTGGAAAAAACTATTGAATCGTTAGGTGAAGAGTTCCAACAGAGGGGTTATGATAGATGACAGAAAAAGCAAAAGGTGAGTTAATGAACAAAAGAGATTCCATAGGAAAACCGTTCCTTTCATCTTGCAGTGGTGCATCTCCTGGTAAAAATTCTAATGATAACGGTGAGCATAGAATTAGGTTTGCCATGAGGTACATGAACGATGTGAGGTCGATCTGTGACATTATTTGGAAAAAATTGCAGGATTTTAACAGTGGATGAAAACACAGCTAATATTATTGGGAAAACACCTTGTTTTTCTCTTCAAGAACAGCTTTAATTTGAAAAGACAATTGTGTACTGGAACTAAAAAAACTAGAAAATAATAGATTTTATAAGAGTAGGAACTTGTGCCTGCTGCTCGTGTCAGGCTTGTTCAGTTAAGCCAAACAACAAATATTTCAGCATCCTAAATATAGTTTTATGTTTAGACCTAAGAAGTATGCTGATTGTAGAAAATAGTGGGCACACTTTATCTTTTAGGGTACTACAATGTATTTATGAAAGTAATGGAGGGGGGGGTGGATTTAATTAACTGACGAAAAGAGCGGAGACAGAATGAACACTCAGATTGCAAGCAGACAAGCACCCAGATTTTAATGGGTGTGTACCCTTCAAACCAGCCCTTAGAGGGCGTAGTGTGAAACACTGATTTGATTGAATAACGTTTTTAGAGAAGATTTGATTTGCGTGGTTTGAGTTGCTTTTAAAAGTTACAATGTTATTCTTGTTACTTAGTCTGAGGAAGCAGTATAATGCAAAAGCGCTCATCCCTTGCACATTGCTTTTATTTGTTATGTTGTTTTTATGGTTTATTAAATTGTATGCCGAAAGCCATGGTAGCTGCACTGGTTTATGTTTTAGTTATTTTTGTGTTTATCTGTGAGACTGTTGACATTTAAAGACATTACAGAAAGCATCATTGCATTAATAAGTTATTATTCCCACCTTTTATATATATAATACCTTTTTGTTAAATGTCTAGTTCCAGCTTTTGTGTTGCTTGCATACACTGTTTGGCAGGTTGAATTTTTATACAGTTGTTTCTTGTCATATCCATTTGAGCCTATGTCACGTCTTACAAAATGTTTTGTTTTATTGAAAGCCCTCAAACAAAAAAACAAACACCCCCAATACCCTGTGAAACCTATTAACTTAATACTAACAGACAAAACTGTGTACATCTTCAAATATTGAAGTTTTATCCTCCTAATAGGAACAAAGTCCCAAACTGACCAACATGCGTTAACCTGAAAGAAAGGTTATGCTTGCTTTTAAAATGCATGGTGCACCCTGTGCTTCTACTAAATGCGAATTGGTTTTGTCTTAGCTTTATAGTGCTCCCAGCTGGGAAACACCCTCAATGCTTTCAGAGAACATTATATCCTAGCCAATTTCTTTTTTTTTTTCCTCAGCCAATCACTCTCCACCAGACTATAGCCAGTTTCTCTTTATCAAATTGTTTCCATGGAGATATGAGAACCAGGCAGCCAGTTTCTGTCTATTAGATTGTTTCTATGGAAACATGAAGACCAGCTGCAGAATTGCTACTAAGCAAGAATGTATTTGCTAGAAAAAGCCTCATAATATTCAATATCTTTTTCATTTACTTGCTGTCTCTTAAAACTTGTTACCAAATAATGTAAGGTCCTTAATCCAGTCATTCCCCTATGTAAGAATGAGAAAAAGCACATAATTTTTCTCTTGTTATGCTTTTTTAACCATGCTTTTTCCTTGTACGTTGCAGTGCCTACATTTCTTAAAACTGAACAAGAAGAATGGGAGAAAGAAAAGAAAAAAAAAAAGAAGAGCAACACCTGTTTACAATCCCTATTGCACTTAAAAAAATAACTAAGAAAACTGGTCTTTATAGCATGTAAAGAAAACCACACACCACAAGAATAGTATTATTTAAGAAGAAGAAAATCTTTACTTAGTTAACATTCTCCCTCCTCTTCATAGGTTCTTAAGTGTTTACTAGGCTAACGACTACAAGGGCCTTTTTAAGCGTAGCCATGCATCTGAAATTTCTGACATGTTCTGATACTATTGATAAGTATAAGCATGGGCCTGGGAGATCAACCATTTTCAGGGTTGTCCATTAGAGACATAGGTGCCAAACCAGGGATGAATTTCCGGCTTCTCATCCAGTTGTCCAAGTTGTACTTGAATTGGGTTAGGGAGGAACTCTGCTTCACATGGGTGGCAGCTTGTTCCATAGACTGGGTAGTCTCTGGGATACATACCTATCTCTCCAGAAGGTCCTATTTATATCACAGGCAATGTTTAAGTCTTTAGAACAGGTAATTCTGGTGCTATTTGTTTTGCGGATATGCAGGAAGCCCATCAGAGAGGGGTCTGACAAAGCCCTGTATGCCAGGCATAGATCTCCCCTCAAAAGCGTGTAGGAGACAGAATACAGGGATGGGGCCTTGAGGTGGTCTGCATAGGACATTTTACTTATGCCCTGTATTCTTTTAGTGAGGAATATTTGTGGACGTTCCATTTGTTGGATATGCCTGGTTAGGTACATACCAAAGGGGGCATTGTACTCAAATGATAGGTCTGATGAATGCCGGATACCATGGAACAATGACTTCCTTGAACTTAGATGCCATACCTTTGCTTATAAGTTGTGCAATATAAAATTATTTCCTCACCACTGTAGACACATGGTGGTCAAAGGCTAGATTACTGTCTGTGCGTGTCCCTAAGTCCCTGACTACTGGGTCAACTCTAAGGGGTGTGGTGTCAATATGATAGATGTTCGTGTTTCACTGCTGCAGTCATTACACTTGGGTTATCCTGCCGTCAGGCGGTCCCGCAGTCGGCCAGAGTTCCAAAGTCTTGGTCCGGCTTCGGTTGCTGTCGCCTCCTCCCTGACGTCAGTGCGTCAGGAGTATATAAGAAGCAGCGGACACCATTTTCTCCAGTCTTTCTTTTCGCGCGGTGCCCGAAGCAAAAGCAGTTCAAGTGCCGGTCGGCCGACTCCTGAGACATATCTAATTTGATTTTCAGAACCGAAGTCTTCAATAAAGCTAAGTACTCCACTGGGGAAACTTTTTCTTGCCTCAGACCGATGTCAGTAAAAGTTAATAATTGTATTTCTTGTGGGAAGCAAATACCTCATAAGGATTTTCATTCTTACTGTATTCCATGCCTAGGCCCAGATCACGACGTCACTAGTTGTCGGTTTTGTGCTAGATTTAACAAACACACTATTAAACATCGGTTTGATTTTGCTCGCCATTACTTTGGCCGAAGGTTTAATTATACCATGCCGTCGGAACAACCGACGACCGGAATTCACAAAAAACGCAAAGACAAGGATAAGGACAGGCATCCGAGGCCCAAAGCTGATGACGAAGCCTCTTCTAGGCCAGTCGCCGGTTCTCAGTGAGGCGCTTTCGCAGCCCCTGACACCCGCTACCTCAGAGCCACAGGCCGCGACCGACTCCCACGTGGAGGTGCCTAGGCCTCTGGATACTCAAGGTGTTGGGCCTACGGTGACTAACCCTTCAGATGGGTCCAGAGCCACTGAGCAGGCATCGGCTTCTGAGGGTGTTTTCAGACCTTCATGACTTACCATTGCAACTACAGAAAAGTCTAAAACTACATTAAAGACAAAGAAGCAAGTACAGCATTCACCTGGACAGGCCTCCATGCCTAAAAAGCAGATGCTCAAAATGGCCGAAGACTTAATTACTCTGATCAGGAGTTCCCATCCCCCTCCTGATAAAAGGCCTAGGCAGGATACAGACTATGATTCCTCTGACCAGGTTTCTATATATTCTGATTCCTCTTCAGACCAGGGATACTCTTTACCCCCCTATGAGGACTCTGATGCTGAAGAATCAATTCCTTCAGCCTCTCCTCCTGAGGATTACTCTTTTGGGGAAACTTTACATACCATGAGGGAGCATTTCCATTGGGAGGGCCAGGATTACTCAGAATCCAAGAAAAGGCTCAGAGACTTTCTTTTACTGCCTCAGCACAGGCCCCTTGTTATTCCGCCAGTGTTGGGTATTGTGGGTGATGTGTTCTCTGAATCCAGTTTAAATCCTGATTCTTTACCCCCTGCTCCAGTCAAGCCAGACATGTACTACAGAGTCCCTAACTCTCACAAATTTCTTTATAAAAACCCTGTTGCTGACCCAGAAACTATTTCTCAGGGTCCCAAAGGGGTAAAGGCTTCCACGGCTAAAAATCAGTTCCCTCTGACAGGGATTCTAGAGCATTAGACAGATGGGGGAAGAAAGTTTACACCTCTGCAACTTTAGCAGTGAGGGCTTTAAATTGCCAGTTTCACATGCTTAAATATCAACAATATTTACGGTCTCAGTTAAAACAGAAAATGAGTACAACTGCAGAACAACCTGATTATAAGAAAATGCAGGATTTATTGCATGCAGCTGAACAAGTGGGAAAGCATACTTTGCAATGTGGTTTTGATTCATTAAAAGCTTGTAGACCAGCAGTTACAGGATCTGTGATTCGAAGGCATGCTTGGTTAAAAGAACAAAGTTTACCAGATCATGTTAAGGCAAAATTATTGGATGCTCCTTTACAGCAAGATATTTTATTTGGTTTTAAGGCAGAAGAAGTATTAAAGAAAATGGAGAATAAGGCAAAATCTATGCAAACAGTGAAGGATTTCTTACAGGTACAGCCACCTCGATTTAGCAGGAATTGGCCTACAAAAAATTGGTCTTTTCCAGTGTCAGACAGGCCACAAAGAGGCAGATACAGACGGCCAAGAGGTAGATCTCAGCCCCAAGGATCTTACAGACCATGACAGTGGGGTGCTTCAACCCCAAAAGGAGGTGAGGACAAGTCACAACCTTACAGGAAACAGTCCCAATGACTTCCCCCTTCCAATGCCAAGCTCCCTTAGGGGGGAAACTAGCACTTTTTTCACAAAACTGGCAAGCAATCACCCAAGACAAATGGGTGCTGAATATTGTCTCAAGGTTACAGGTACCACTTTCACACTTTACCAAGGCTAAAAGGAATGCCAGACCTGCCACAAAATCAATGGGCAGAGGCACAAAAGCAAATTACAGCCCTCATGGACATGAGAGCTATTCAAAAAGTGCCACAGCAGGAACAAGGACAAGGATTTTACTCAAGACTCTTCCTGGTCCCCAGAAAGGACAAAGCCTGGAGACCCATACTAGACCTTTCTACCCTAATACTTACCTGGATGTTCCGAAATTCAAAATGTTGACACTACAGCAGCTCCTTCCCATGTTGGGCAAGAAAGCTTGGCTTGTTACTTTGGACCTCAAAGAGGCATACCTGCATCTCCCTATCAGACAAAATTGCAGAAGATACCTGAGATTCATAGCTGGTTCAATGCACTACCAATTCTCTGCACTGCCCTTTGGCTCATCTACTGCACCCAGGGTCTTCACAAATTGCCTGGCACCAGTAATTGCATTTTGCAGAGAAAAAGGAATTCAAATATATCCATACCTGGACGACTGCCTGATTCAAGCAGAGAGCAATGATATTCTTCTAAAGCATCTGGCGTTTGTAAAAAGTTGTTAATTTGCCTAGGGTACACAGTAAACAAAAAGAAGTCAAAACTAGTGCCCTCACAAGAGATAATATTCCTGGATGCCAGCTTAAATACAACGGCCCAGATGGCTTATCTCACGCCAGACAAACAAGGACAAACTGACTCAGTATTTTCAATTGATGGCAACAAAGTCCCAACTCCCTGCAAGAAAAATTCTGCAGGCCTTGGGATTCATGGCCTCCTGCATACTACTAATTCCATATGCCAGACTGCATATGAGGAAATTACAATGGTACCTAAAAAGTGTTTGGACTCAACACTCTCACAGCTTGGAAACAGTAATACTACTAATTCCCTGCCTACAACAGGAGTTTTGATGGTGGGCACAGGCATGTCACCTCAACAAGGGTCAGCCTTTCACTCTTCCCACAGCCAGGCAGACTTTAACAACAGATGCTTCGGATTACGCCTGGGGAGCACACATGGCAGGAAAATGTATTCTGGACAAATGGACCACAGACCAAATGCATCTTCACATCAATTAAAAAGAGATGCTGGCTGTACAAAATGCCCTAACAGCTTTCAAGGACCTACTGCATCCAGGACAATTATTATTAAAGACAGACAACACCACAGTAATGTGGTACATAAATAAGCAAGGGGGCACTCATTCTTACCCCCTATGCAGACAAGCCATGACCTTGTGGAACACAGCTCTAACTTATCAAGTTCATCTGCAAGCACAATTCTTGCCAGGAAAGAAAAATACTCTGGCAGATGACTTAAGCAGAAACATCATGGATCCTCACGAGTGAAAATTAAATCCACAAGTCTTCAGCATGATAATGCAAAAATGGGGGTGTCCGGACATAGATCTTTTTGCCTCCCCACTGAATTGCCAACTACAAAAATTCTGCACAAGGACTTATCACACACAAGCATGGAAAGTGGATGCTCTTTCGTTCAGCTGGAAAAACCTAAACATTTATGCCTTCCCACCTCTGCCTCTCCTTTCAAAGGTACTCCTAAAAGCCAGACAAGAGAAACCATAGATGATTCTGATTGCTCCAGACCGGCCATGCCAGCATTGGTACCCAATCTTAAAGAACGTAGCTCAAGGGCCCACCTTGGATTTTGCCTCAAATTCCACACCTTCTGACTCAACAAAACAATCAGTTCCTGCACAGTCAGCTCAAAACCTTAAACCTGGCTGCATGGCAGATTCATTAAGCCAAACAGACAACACCTCTCTCTAAAGCTGTTATGGATGTAATTTTGGAGGCCAGGAGGCCTAGCACCAGGAAATCTTATTCAGAAAAGTGGAAGAGATTCTGTGCCTGGAACCAGGCTCAAAGCCTTGACCCTCTTGTCCCTAACATTTCTCAGATATTACAATACTTAACTGAGATGCTGGACAAAGGACTATCCTTCTCATCCATTAAGATCCACTCTTCTGCCATCTCGGCTCATTACAACACAGATCCTCCTATTTTTTCTCATCCATTGCTAAAGCAGTACTTCAGAGGGGCTAAAAACATAAGACCGCCCCGGAGAGCACCAACACCTACTTGGGACCTCAATTATGTCTTGGAAAAGCTCACTTTACCTCCTTTTGAGCCAGCCAATTCAACAGAATTAAAATATATATCCTGGAAAACTGCTCTGCTTCTGGCAATAACCTCAGCACGAAGAGTCTAAGAACTACAGGTGCTAATGGCAGTGAAGCCTTTCATCATTTTCCACCAAGACAGGGTTTCTTTAAGAACAAACCCTTCTTTTATGCCTAAGGTGGTATCCAGTGTGGCTCTTAACCAAACTATTCACTTGCCAACATTTTCTCCAAATCCCCAGAATAAAGGGGAGAGACTTCTACATTCTTTGGACATACACAGGCAATTACGCTTCTACTTGGACAAAACAAAAGCTTTCAGAAAAACTGAACAATTGTTTGTATCATATGCTGCAGGATCACAGGGAAAGGCTATTTCAAAGCAGACCATTTCAAAGTGGATAGGATACTGTATCCGGTTCTGCTACACACTGCATGGGAAACCTGTACCATCTAACATTAGACCACATTCCACCAGGGCAACTGCTACTTCTACTGCCTACCTTAGAGGAGTACCTACCAAAGACATTTTGGAAGCTGCAACTTGGAGTTCAGTGCACACCTTTACCAAGCATTACCACTTGCCTCTTTACTCTAGATCCAGAGCTGGCTTTGCCACTGCAGTGCCTCATAGCCACACCAAATCCTCTATAGAACCAGCCACCCTGACTCAGCTTTGGGATTCAACCCAAGTGTAATGACTGCAGCAGTGAAACACGATGAACATAGTACAGTTTTGTACCTACCATCAATGTAGATGTTCGAGTGTCTTCACTGCTGCAGTCCTGGTTACCCACCCGCCATCCCCTCTTTCTTAGGTGGGTCTTATCTATACCTTTCTACACTATACTACCTATGTGGTGTATTTGCTGGTTACTGAAGGTTTGTTTTTACCTTATTGTATGTTTTGTAAGCAATGTGTATTGCCTATCTTTTGGGGGGCACCTGACATTTGGGGCAAGAAAAATGAAGAAAATGGCGTCGGCTGCTTCTTATATACCCCCTGACGCACTGATGTCAGGGAGGAGGCGACAGCAACCGATGCCGGACCAAGACTTTGGAACTGTGACCGACTGCGGGACTGCCTGACGGCAGGATAACCCAAGTGTAATGACTGCAGCAGTGAAGACACTCTAACATCTACATTTATGGTAGGTACAAAACTGTACTTTACCAGGGATGGATAACTTTCCAAAGGATACTGTTGTGCATTTCTTGGCATTTAGTTTAAGTCCATAGCTCTGACACCAGTTTTGTCTGTGTCAGCACCTCCTTGAGAACATTTGTGTCATTGTGAGATTCAATGACAGCTCCTAATTTGCAGTCATCTGCAAATTGTCAGCCAGAGACCACTGACATTTGCCTTGACTTCTGAGAAGTAAATGCCAAAAAGGAGCAGTCCAAGGACTGATCCTTGAGGGACTCCACTTTTGACTGGCCTCTTTGTAGAGGTGGACACCCCAACTCTAACTTCATTGGTCCTATCTGTGAGCCAGTTGGCTGTACACAGGGAGACATTACAGGTTTGTACCTAACCTCTTGAGTTTGTCAACAGTGCCCTAGTGGGGTATTGTGTCAAATGCCTTGGCCAGATCAAGGTAGGCAGTGTGAATGATTTTGCCCTCATCCATTGCTTTGGTGATATTCTCAAAGAAGTCCACCAGGCTGACTAGGCTTGATCTGCCCTTGATGAAACCAAACTGGGTTTTGTCCAGTGTCTGGAGGTTTTCTGTATCTCTGTTGATCATATCCATCATAATTCTTTCCATGGCTTTACATATAAGACTAGTGAGACGTATAGGTCTGTAGATGGCCCACATTTGTGCAGAGGGATGACTGTTGCCATTCTCCATTCATGAGGCACGAAGTCTTTTTGGAGGCTATAGTTAAATAGTAATTCCAGAGGCCCTGACAGGTCATGTTCCATGCTGTTTAGAAGGGATCTTGGGATATTGTCTGGGCCCACTGATGCATTGTTCTTGGTCTTAGAGCATTAAGGACCTGTTCCCTAGTGATAGTAGGGGGAGTTATATTTGATGATATTTCCTGAGGGAAGGTTGAGGGGGAGAGAGGGGTAAAGTTGGAGCTGAATTCATCAGCCAGGAGGTTTGCTACATCATCTGGCTAAGTATAGGTGACTCCATTTACAATGAGCTCTGTACATAATTGTGTATTACCTTTGAGGTTGCCTGGGAGGCCAAACTTACCTCAAACTTGACTTTAGACTTTATTTATCTTCTGAGTTGTTTTAGTTGGATGAGAGTGCTTTTATCCTGCTGCGTGCTGTACCTCCTAATTTTTGCCACAATTTTCTTCCTTCTGTTATACAGACTATTGATTTTGGATTCCACCAAGGTGGCTTGTTTTTTGAGTTAGTTCTGTACTTCTTTCTGGTGGGTCCAGCTGCCTCTATGCAACTGTTAACATGCTTGCACAGTATTTCTTTGAAGAGTTCTGCATAAGCAGCAGTGTTCTCAGGGTTTATGGGGTCTTGAAATGTTGACAGGTTTTCACTTAATAGCAGGAGGTTAGCCGTAGAATAGATGTTATTCGTGTTTCACTGTTGCAGACATCACATTTGTGTTATCTGCTTGCAGTAGCCCTCAGTTGGCCTGATTATCAAAGTCTTCTGTCCTGAGTCAGTTGCTGTCTCATCTTCCATGACGTCAGGTAGTCAGGGTTATAAAGCATGCAGCCGACGCCATTACCCTAGTCTTTCTTGCCGTGCGGTGCCCGAAGCAGAAGCAGTTCGCAAGTGCCAGTCGGCCGACTCCTGAAATTTTCGTTTTCGAGTTTCAGAACCGAAGTCTTAAACTAAAGCTAAGTACCCCATTGTGGAAACTTTTCCTTGCTCTAAACTGATGTCAGTAAAAGTCAATAATTGTATTTCTTGTGGAAAGCAAATACCTCATAAAGGTTTTCATTCGTACTGTATTCCTTGCCTTGGCCCTGACGTACCTTGCTGTCGGTTTTGTGCCTTATTTAAACAATGAACTATTCGTCATCGGTATATCTGCGCTTCTAAATATTTTGGTACATGGTTCAATTATCCAGATATGTCTTCTGTAAGCCATCCGTCTACCGACATTCCGAAAAAACGCAGAGATAATAACAGAGACAGGCCGCCTAGGTCCAAAGCTGCCGACGACGCTTCTCCTAAGCTAGTCGCCAGTTCGCCAGTACTCAGGCACTTTCGCAGCCCCTGATACCCACTACTTCAGATTCGCAGGCCTCTACTGAGACCCATTCGGAGTCCGATATGCTGCGAGATGCTTCAACTGTGGAACCTGCGGATGTCTCTACATTGGATGGGTCCTGAGCTGCTGTGCAGGCACCGGCTTCTGAGGGTGTATTCATGCCTACTGACTTGCATATTAAACCGACACCATCTTCTTCTTCAAGGCCTAAAACTCGAACCATGCCCAGAAGACCGACGCCCATACCGCATGATCAGGCCTCTATGCCTAAAAAACAAATAAGAATGGCTGAAGACCTTATTACTTTAATCAGGGGAAGCCAATCTTCCCCCTCTAAGAGACCTAGGACTGAATTTGCTTTTTTGTTGGAGGTATAACCTTGTATATATATATATATATATATATATATATATATATCTATATATTTAATTGCTTACCATTAGGAGGGCACCTGACATCTGGGGCAAGAAAAAACTGATGTAATGGTGTTGGCTGCATGCTTTATACCCCTGACTACCTGACAACGTCATGGAAGATGACAGCAACCGATGCAGGACCCAAGACTTTGATAATCAGGCCGACTGAGGGCTACTGCAAGCAGATAACCCAAATGTGATGACTGCAACAGTGAATACACTCGAACATCTACATTTATGGTAAGTGTACACAACTGTACTTTCCTGAATATTCCAGGTTTAGTTGGGGGTCCAGGTTTTATTTTTACTTCAAAGAAGACCATTTTGTGGTATAACCTTACCAGGGAAGGCATTACAGAAGGAGGTGTGCAGCATTCTCCCATATTAGTGAGGACCAGATCCGGTATGGTTACACCCCTGGTTGGTGTATTGAGCATCTGGTCCAGGGAGTTTGTGTTTACAAAATCCAGGAATTTCTGTGCATGTATTTTTTGGGTCTATATTATATCATTGAATGCTTAAAGCGAACGCTGATTGATTGACCTAATTTAAGCGAAAGCTTACAATCTCGAACTGTCAGATCAGCGATTTTTTTCCCAGTGAAAAAAATCGCTGATCCAAAACACATACAACACAACACAAGCACACCAAACAAACAGAAATCCACACACATACACCTAAAATCCAATACCTAACCCTACACTAAACTATGCACACACCACTAACTACCCACTTACCTTAACCCTAAGGTCCGTCACTATCGCACACTCACCTCACCCTAACCCTAACTCACTTAAATCCGCCCTAACCCTCATGTCCACTCAATCGCACACACACCTAACCCGAGCCCTAACTCACCCTAACACTCACATCCACACAATCACACACTTACCTGAATCCGACCGGTAACTTTCCACCATAACACTGAAAATACTGAAGCAACAGAAACGGACAACCGAATTCTTTCCCTAGGAAAAAAATTCGAGTTTCTGTTGCTTCGATATTTTGCAGTTTCGCGAAAATAAGTTCGATCAATCAGCGTTCGCTTTTTTAAGCTTTCGAGGATATAATATAGACCCTATTTTTTGTCGTATAGGATTCCCAGTTAATAGAGGCATAATTAAAGTCACTCATGAATATGGTATTAAGTTGTATGGTTAGTGTTTCTAATAAGTTTAAATATATGGTATAGGTTTCTTGAGTCATGGAGGGGGACCTGTCATAAGCACTTTTCTGAACATTAATGACCTGAAGTAGGGCATGTGCTTTTAAGTCCCTCACATGTGTTCTGAAAAATTCCAATATTTACAGATTTTCTTCGGTCATATTTCACAAATATAATTATTGCATTGTAAACCCACAGTAACTTACTGGTTTTATTCCTGTTAATCTCCTTCTCCCACATCCTGTTTCTGCTTCATTTCCAGCAAACTCACAATATTTCTAGTCAGCTGTCATGCTTCTTTCCTTCTCTCCAACATTTTCTGGTGAAACATTGGATAAGGTTTCACAGGTACAGTGTGTCTGTGATCTTTATTAACAGAAGAACAAGAAGCAGACTCTCTTGTTTCACAGCTTACATTTTGTTGGACAAACTTTTGTATTTCCTCTTTAGGATGTACTTCATCAAAAAATGATTTTGTCCTTCCAGGGAAGAATACCTTGAAGACAGCTGGGTGCAGCAGTTTGAATCTCACATCTGCATCTCAGCATTGCCTGAATAGTGGAATACATTTGTTCCTCTTCTGCCTGGTGTACAGTGAGTAATCATTCTCCACAAACACTCTGCATTCTCCCACTTTTAGTACTTTGTTCTTCTGCCACAGTTTTGTGGGAATCAACTTGTTCTGCTAGAATGCTTGCTTCTTTACTATTAAAGGTCTAGGTTGCTTTCTCATAGCCAGGTTTGAAGCATACGCATGATGTGCTTTTTCAACTAACAACTCCTGTTGTGGAATACCAGTTCAGTTTGCCTGTTTGTGCTTTCATAAAATTAATGCAGTCTGTTCCTTCCAGCTTCGCTGGTATAGCTGAAAATCTCAAGTTTTCCCTACGTACTTTGTCTACTAATTCTGTTATTTTTTGAAACATCTCTTCCTGAGCTGTCTCATGTTCAGCCAGCGCTGTCTTCATTTCAACCTCTGATTTTTGCAGCTTTATCACCTCATCTGAATGTCTGTTTAAATGTTCTTCCATTTTTTCCCAGCCTTTTGTTGTTTGTATACAATTAGTGTTTCATTTATTTTAACCAGGTCTGTGTGCAGTTGAACCTAAAAGAAGACATAAGACCTGTCTGGAGATTTCATTGCTTTTTATTGAACAGCTGCAGAACTTTCCGCATTCAGTGTTTCTTCCTTACTTTTTGTCCAGGTCCTCTGTATTTTTTCCTGGCATCCAGGCAGTACACTTACTAGCCAGTTACTGACATTTACCTTATAAACACAAGTATACTGGCCTTCTCTGCTGAGTTTCTGTTTTCACTGTGGGAGAGCTAGAATTAAGCTGTTACTCAATGTGCGGTCATCTTGGAAGTCGGGTCCATAAGGGTTGAGACCTAGAGGGGTATCCTCTGACTCTTACCAGTACCTGAACAGCTGCTTAGAAATGTCAGTACCCATCCACTCTAAATGTAATGGTAAATTCAGGAACAAACCTTTCTGGTGGTACTCCCATATTAATAAAGTGCACAATAAAATTTGTAAAATAGTGAAAAGGTGCAAGAAATACCCATATCCCTGCCTCAAGACTACACTGAAACATGCCAGCAAGGAACTTAAAAGAAACAGTATTAGAAAGTGTAAAGCAGAGTATGAACTTTAGGTTTCTACAGATTCTAAAGAAAACTGCAAGTCTTTCTTCAGTTATGTTAGAAAATTAAGGAATCATGTCCAACAATGCCCTGAGCTCATTAATAAAATATCATCAATTCTGATCCCATGGATATAGCTAAGATATTAGCATATGGATTTAGTGTGAGTTTTACCACTTCTACCTCCATTGTTGTCCCCACTATCCCTGAGAATTTAGTTTCCCCTGAAATCAGCTTGGAACAAGTATTAGAATCCATGTCAAAGGCTGAAATAGTACTTCCATGGGACTGGACAACATACCAGTCTGTATTTTCATCAATACCAAGTATGTAGTGCCCGAGCGTCTGCGTAAACTGTTCAACCTTACCTGTCTACAGGGTTTCTCCTGATGCATGAATAATAGCCACTGTGACTCCCCTAGACAAGTGTGACCCCTTTGTAGACACTGGTAATTATAAATCCATCAGCCTCACCAGCCTTGTATACAAAGCCATGGAATGTACCATAGCAGAACTCATGTATGCAGACATAGACAACTTAACTGGTCTAGATAAAAATTGATTTTGTTTTGGAAAGGACAGAGTCGGTCTCCTCTACCTAGTAGCTTATTTGAAAAGGTTATAGGGGTTGTGTACAGTTGTCCATGTGTACAGACTGCTTTTTTCGACCTGTCCAGGACTTTATCCTGTTCTTCATGCTGATATTATTGAAAATGAAGGCATGCTTAATGTAAACCTTTATGTTGTCCACTGGATTGCAAATTAGCTGTCCAACGGATTCCGAGTTGTGAAAATTTCTGGTTCCATTTGTGATTGTAAATTTGTAACTAGTGGGGTGCCACAAGAATCAATCCTGAGCCCTCTCCTGTTTTAACAGTTATTTTGCAGAAATCTAAGCCAATATCCCACAAGTATGTTTGTCCAAGTTTGCTGATGACTGTAACCTGGGCACTGTTATCCACTCATCCCCTGCTAGATAACAGAAACTGTTGCAGAAAAGAGGAAAATCCCAGGATGCAAAAAAACCTCCCTTACCAGCCTCAGTAAGAAGCTGAGATCCCTCAAAAGACAAACCCACCTCCATAGGTATCACAAGGGATAAGAAACTAAGAGTAATGCTACTCAACGCCAGAAGTCTAAACCTCAAGATGCGCACGCTCGAAACTCTCCTTAGCTTGGAGAAAATCGATATCTGTGCAGTAACAGAAACCTGGTTCAAGGCTCCCGAGAGCACCCCAGCACTACCAGGTTATACCTCATACCATGCTTTTCGGCCCCAAAACTTGGACCAACCCACAAAAGGAGGGGGAGTATCAATATTCGTCAAAGATACCCACACCTCCAGGTTGGTGGCACAGCATGAAGCATCAGAGACTATCCATGTGCAACTAACAGTGGGTAAAACTGCCTTCCAGTTTATAGCCTGCTACAGACCACCCTCCCTAACCCAGGAACCCCACTCTGCCTTCATGAGAACACTGGAAAATATAAAGGTCTCTCCAAACACCATTATATTGGGCAACTTCAACTACCCAAACATAGACTGGGAGCATTACTCTAGCTCCAACACCCTAGCCCAAAGGTTCCTAGAATTTATAAACTCAAATGCTATGGAACAACTTGTTACCACTCCCACAAGAGGGGAAAACATACTGGACTTGATCATCACCAACATGGGGACTCTATGCTCCAGACCAGAAGTGTATCCCTCACTGGTAAGATCAGACCATAAACTAATCTCACTGGATGTTCACATCCGAACACCACCCCCCTGCCCAGAAAACCACAGTGAAAAACTTCTCTAAAGCAAATTTCACACTCCTCAAAACTGAGGTGGAATCCTTCAAAGCCCCCGGGCCTTTGGAAAATACTGCCCAGACCGCAGAATCCTTTATAAACGCATTCTATGAACACCTTCAGGAATGCATGGATCATGCGATCCCAAATAAAACCAAGACCCAATCCTCCAAAGGCAGACGTCCTGTCTGGTGGACCCCAGCCATAAACAAGCTATACAATAGGAGGAGGAAGCTACTAAATGATAGAGCAAAATTCCAAAAAGGGAAGGCATCTCTGATCAGTATTAGCAAAAAACTACGGGCACTCATAAAATCGTCTAAGGCCAGCTTCGAGAGAAAAATTGCACAGGACACTAAGGATAATCACAAGGCTTTCTTTAGTTATGTTAGGAACCTGGGTGGTAATTCCCAGATATGCTCAGAATTAGTCCAAAATGACAAAAAATACACCGAACCCACAGACATTGCCAACATCCTAGCTGACAGGTGCAGCGCAAACTTCTGCCCACCAAAAGGGCAACTATCTATTCCAGCAGAGTGCTGCCCCCCTGACATCTCGGATGCTCAGGTAAGAGCCGCCCTCTCCAAAGCAAAAAACACAGCATCAGTGGGACCAGGCGGTGTCCCGGGCTGCGTCCTACATGAACTCCAAGAAGAGCTGAACACAAACATAAAACTACTGTTCAATCTCAGCCTTACTACAGGATATGTACCCAAAGAGTGGCGTACAGCAACTGTGGTCCCTCTCCACAAAGGTGGTGCCTCAACGGATCCTGGAAACTATCGCCCCATAAGCCTGACTAGCTTGGTCTGCAAAGCTATGGAAAGGATAATCATGGACCTCATAAATAAAGATATTGGGGACCTACAGACACTGGATCCTACCCAGTTCGGCTTTGTTAAGGGCAGATCCTGCCTCTTAAACCTGGTTGATTTCTTTGAAACGGTCACCAAGGCCATTGACGAGGGGAAGGTGGTCCACACAGCCTACCTGGACCTCGCAAAAGCCTTTGATACAATACCCACTCGGGCATTATAGATAAGCTCACCAGCTTAAATATAAACCCCTATGTCACTAGATGGGTTGCAAACTGGCTCAAGGACAGAACCCACATGGTTAGAATTGCTGGAGCCATGTCAGACTCCAAACCAGTTACAAGTGGCGTCCCACAAGGCTCAGTCCTGGGACCTCTCTTGTTCAGTATATATTTCTCGGAGGTACAGGCCAACATGGAAGGACTGTGGCTGACCAAGTTCGCAGATGACTGCAAACTGGGCCATAATCGACTCTCCAGCCGACACAAGCATCCTCCAAAGGGCCTCATAGAAACAGACAACTGGTGCCAGAGCCATGGCCTCAAGCTAAACGCCAAAAGTGTATAGTCATCCCTTTGGCAAAAACAAAGTGCCCACAAATTACTACATAGGTGGTAATCCATTAAGTACAGAAGTAATTAGGGACCTGGGGACCCAAGTTGATAGCAATCTCTCATTTGACAACCACGTGGCCAAAGTGGTTAGAAAAACATTTTATATAGCCCACCTAATCATGAAGGGATTCACATCTAGATCAGGGAGGTCATCGTGCCTCTTTACTCATCCTCATCAGGCCCATATAATTGTACAATGCCCTTTAGGGATGTACCTTACCAGACACCTGCAGCAACTGGAAAGACCCCAAAAGTACCTCACCAAGAGGATCAAAGGGCTCATACAGATGCCATATGCTGCCCGGTTAAAGAAACTCCAGCTCTACTCAGTGGCATACCGCCTGTTCAGAGGCGATCTGTGCCTGACGTATAAAGCCATGTCCAACCCGGAATTAATGGACATGCTGCACCTCAGAAAATCCAAATCCTATCGAGCTACACGCTCGAGAGACTTGAACCTCAGCACTGAAATAAATAGGACATGCTGGAGGGACAGATTCATAACCCAGAGGCTCCCTTCACTCTGGAATAAAATCCCAGTCCAGGCTAGGCAGAGTCCCTCATTGACTCTCTTCAAGAGGAATCTTGATGAGTGGATGGGAGATCGTAGATTTACCCCGGGTATGACTTCTGTGTCACTGTTAGACAGAGGCACAGTATACTAACCTCAAAATAAGGGCATAGCAAAATTAATTTAAAATGGGTGGCGAAAGCCAAACACATTCTGGCTAGGCTTATAAATGCCCTAGGGCAGATAGCCTAGTATGAACCTATGAACCTATAAAATCTTCCAAAGCTAGTTACGAAAATAAAATTGCCAAATATTCCAAAGACAACCACAAGGCATTCTATAGCTATATCAAGAATCTAAATGGCAATGCTCAGATCTGCTCTGAGCTACAACAGAATGGCATTAAATATACTGATCCCAAGGATATTGCCAGTATCCTGGCAGATTGATTCAGTGCAAACTTCACCCCCCCTCTCACCCTCTAAAGGGCCCATCTCAATACCGAAAGGTTGCCATATTTTAGTAATAATGGCCACACAGGTAAAAAAAACACTCTCCAAAGCTAAGAATACAGTATCCGTGGGACCAGACGACATCCTAGGCTGTGTACTACATGAACTAAAAAATGAACTGGCACCTCACCTAAGTGTCATGTTTAATCATAGCCTCACCTCAGGCTTCATGCCCACTGAGTGGCGCACAGCTACAGTTATCTCACCCCACAAGGGAGGGATCCACCTTGGATCCTGGGAACTACTGCCCCATCAGTGTGACGAGCCTGATCCCCAAGGCCATGGAACATATTATCATGGAAATTATAAACAAAGACATTGGCAATCTTCAAACACTGGACCCCATGCAGTTTGGGTTCGTGAAGGGACGATCTTGTCTCTTGAACCTGATTGTCGTCTTCGAATCAGTCTCCAGAGTCGTGGACAAGGGTAAGGTGGTCCATACAGCCTATCTGGACCTCGCCATGGCCATCGACAACATCCCTCACTCTGGAATCATAGATAAACTTACTAAGCTGGGCATTAATCCCCGTGTCACTCGGGTTGCCAACTGGCTTACTGACAGAACCCACACTGTAAAAGTAGCCAACTCCAAATCCAGCTCCAGACAAGTGGAGTACCTCAGGGTTCTTTCCTGGGACCACTCTTGTTTGGCATCTACTTCTCTGAAGTACAGGCCAACACTAAGGGACTCTAGCTAACAAATTTCGCAGACGACTGCAAACTGGGAGCCATTATTGAACCCCCAAATGATGTGGATATTCTACAAAAGGGCCTTACAGAAACAGTTGCTTGGTGCCAGAGCCATGGACTCGAGCTCAATGCCAAGAAATGTATAGTTACCCCCTTTGGGAAAAAATATGTACCCATGAATTACCACATAGATGGCAGTACACTAAACGCTGAAAGTGTGATAAGAGACTTGGGGACACAGGTGGACAGTAGTCTCACCTTCGATAATCACATCGCCACAACAGTCAGGAAATCCTTCTGTGTGGCACACCTCATCACTAAGGGTTTTTCATCCAGAAAAAATGGAGGTCATTGTCCCACTGTACTCATCCCTCATTCGACCCATTATAGAATACAACGCCCCATTCGGTATGTACCTCTCAAGACATCTGCAACAACTGGAAAGGCCGCAGAAATACATCACTAAAAGAATCACAGGCCTAAAGCAGATTCCCTATGCTGACCATCTAAAAAAAACTCCACCTATACTCTGTCGCATGTCATCTACTCAGTGGCGATCTCTGCTTAACATACAAGGCCATGTCAAACCCAGAGCTGTTGGACATGCTACACTTAAAGAAATCCCAATTCCTCAGTGCCACAAGCTCCAGGGATCTAAACCTTGTCATCACAATGAACAAAACATGCTGGAAGGATAGGTTCCTGACCCAGAGACTCCCCCAGACTCTGGAATAGACGTCAAGCAGAGCATCTCTTTGGACCTCTTCAAAAGGAACCTTGATGATTGGATGAGAGATAGGAAATTCACCCCAGGGATCACGTCAGTCGTCCTGCTAGACAGGGGTCCAGGGAAGTAAATACTGTGGGAAGAAATAGCCAGGGAATTGTTATGGCTAGGCTTGTATAGGCCCTAGGCCGATAGCCTAGTACCAACCTATGAACCTATTTCCATTAAGGGCTGCGATGTGCATATATGTGGTGTATCCAAAATGATCTTAAACTAAATGAAAAAAAGTGCAGGGTAGTAGCAATTGCCAGAAAAGTTGTTATAAATGGTCTTGAGAGACTTTGGTACTTGCGTGGTTAACTCACTCTCTCATTTGCACATCATGTTTCACCATAGGCAAAAAATTCTCTTAGCCTGCCCAGTTGATTTCCAAGGAATATCTTCCAGATCCAAAGAAGCCATCCTATCACTGTACTCTTCCCTTGTCAGATCCATCAATGAATACAGTGCCCCTTTGGTATGTACAGTTGTAAGCATATCACTCAATTATAAAGGCCTCAAGAATTTCTCACCAAGAAAATTAAATGTCTTAAATCTTTCAACTACCCCAGTAGATTAGCATGATTATGTATGTACTCTGTAGCCTATAGGTTACTGTGAGGTGACCTATATCTTGCTTTTTGAGCCAAGAAAAGATGCACTCAGACCTCCTATTTCTTTACAAAACCTGTGACTTTCCAAAAACCTGCATTAAGGACCTAAATCTACACCAACATATAAATGACTCGCTGGAGTTATAGGTTCTTAACTGAGTGCATTCCTAGCCTGTGGAATAAGGCATCACTACCTATCAAAAAATTACTACTTTGGCTACCTTTTAGGCTAGTCTAGCTGACTGTATGGGTAGATTCAAATTTGCAACAAGGGTTATCCTGTTCATATTTGCTTGATTTTAGGAGGTGAGCACTATTAAGTGCTTGAAAAAGGTGGCAAGAACTTTTACGTTTGTCTTCTTTAAAGGTGTATATGGACAGGCATCTTATGGACCCTTAGATTGCGTAGTGTATTCTTATTGCTAAAACAATGTCCTCCCAATGGCTAGCCAGCAATGCAGTAGCTCTAGAAATCTTCCAGACAGTGAATTATACAATGAATATAGTGCAGTTGCATTAAGAACATGCCATAATTACAGATGTTTGAGTATATGCAGTTTGGGAGCAACAATTGCTTCCCTACATCGTCTTTTTTCAAATCCTGTGGGCATCTTTTATTAGGGGGTATTGAAAGTGAAGGTAATGCAAAAACTGAGAAATTGGAAGCCCTTGGTTATAGATATTGGATAGTCTGATACAAGCAGTGAAAATGCTTTTAGTCCCTTTAGATTTATGTGCAGGTCTGGCAACTAAAGGAGGTGTTATGGATGATTTACTAATAGAACATAAGGAATTTATTTGGCAGGGGATGAGGGCAAGAACTAAGTGAGATAAGTTAATCATCTCCTTAGAGCAATGTGGTTTAGGATTGCCTGATTTCAAGAGATACTTCAGAGCTACGTAGTTAAGGCTCATATACTTACACGCAGAAGGTTATAAAATTAAGTGGGAATGGATGGTAATGAAATGGGGGACATTCAGGAAAATAGGGAGAAGGGAGCAGGATCTTGGATACTGGTCCTTAATGAGAATAAAAGCAGCCATACAGAATATTGTATTTGTAAAGTTGCAGAAAATATTCTAAAAACTAAGCCAACACAGCAATGGAGAAAGAAGATTTTGCCAGTTGGGATGACTTCAAGTGGATGTACAGAAAATAGGCAAAAAGCAGCTGGAATTCACTGGAAAAAATTGGCTGAGAAACCAAGGTATTGGGAGCAAATAACTAAAGAGATGGAGAGAAAGGTAAAATAATGTAATGAGGCCAAGCAGAATTTTGGGCTGCAGGTTAGAGACTGCCTTTCCCTACCAAGGATTAATATTAGAGTGTAGACAAAGTGAAAGGTATATTGATTGCTAAGTGAAAGACCAGCTCTGTTAGAGCTTTTAGATGAGTTCAGTATTGAAGCTCCTATTTAAAAAGGGATAATTAGAGGGGCATGTACAATGTTGTATAATAAGTGTAAGAATTAGGGATAGTTAGAAAAGATTGGTAAGAGAAACTGGAAAGGCAGATGTTCTTCATGTTTCACTGTTGCAGTCATTACATTTGGGTAATCTGCTGGCAGGTTGCCCCCGGTCGGCCTGAATAACAAAGTCTTGGATCCTGCATCTGTTGTTGTCTCTTCTTCCATGATGTCAGGTCGTCAGAGGTACAAAACATGCAGCCGACGCCATTTTAATCAGTCTTTCTTGCCACGCGGTGCCAGAAGCAGTTCGCAAGTACCGGTCGGCCGACTTCTGAAATTTTTGTTTTCGAGTTTCAGAACCAAAGCCTTCAAACTAAAGCTAAGTACCCCATTGGGGAAATTTATTCTTGTTCCTTACCGATGTCAGTAAAAGTTAATAATTGTATTACTTGTGGGAAGCAAATACCTCATAAGGATTTTCATTTGTACTGTATTCCTTGCCTAGGCCCTGACCATAACGTGCGTTGTTGTCGGTTTTGTGCTAAATTTAACCAACGCACTATTAAGTGTCGGTACATTTTTGCTTCTAAATATTTTGGCTCAAGATTTAACTATCCAGAAATGTCATTGGTTAGCAGTCCGACTACCAGAATTCACAAAAAACGCAAAGAAAAAGACAGACAGACAGTCGAGGTCCAAAACTGACGACGAAGCTTCTATTTAGTCAGTCGCTGGTTCGCCGGTACTCGGGTGATTTCGCAGCCCCTGATGCCCACTACTTTTGATTCGCAGGCCTCTACTGAGACCCATTCGGAGTCCGGTATGCCGCAAGACACTTCAGGTATTGAACCCGCAGATGTCTCTCCATTAGATGGGTTCGGAGCCACTGAACAGACACCGGCTTCTGAGGGTGCTTTCAGGCCTAAAGATTTGTATATTAAACTGACGCCATCATCAAAAACAACGCCAAAACCAACTTCTATGTTTAAAAAAGCAATGCATGGGCCACGTGTTCAGGCCTCTATGCCTAAAAAACAAATGATCAAAATGGCTGAGGATTTAATTACCTTAATCAGGGGTTCCCAACCCTTTCCTGTTAAGAGGCCTAGGCAAGGCACTGATTATGAATCTTCAGATCAGGTTTCCATTTCTTCTGATTCCTCTTCTGATCAGGAATTTTCTGTTCCACCTTATGAGGACTCTGATGCAGAAGAATCTATCCCTTCTTCTTCTCCTGAGGATTTTTTTTTGGAGAAACTTTGCATACCTTAAGGGAACATTTTCATTGGGAGAGTCAGGATTTCTCAGAATTCAAAAAGAGGCTTAGGGATTTCCTTCTTCCTCAACATAGGCCTTTGGCTATACCTTTAGTTTTAGACATAGTTGATGATGTTTTCTCAGAATCCATCATGGCTCCTGATTCCCTGCCTCTGGCTCCTAATAAGCCAGACAGATATTACAGAGTTCCTGACTCCCACAAGTTTCTTTTTAAAAACCCTACTGCTGACCCTGAAACAATTTATCAAGGTCCCAAGGGTGTTAAGGCTTCTACTGCTAAAAATCCTACCCCTTCTGATAGAGACTCCAGGGTGCTGGATAGATGGGGTAAGAAGGTTTACACGTCTGCAACCCTGGCAATCAGGGCTTTAAACTGTCAATTTCATATGCTTAAATATCAACAGCATGTCATGGGCTTACTGAAACAGAAAATGATGTTGATTTCTGACTGTGTAGAAAATAGAGTTACAGGATTTATTGCATTCAGCTGAACAAGGTGGTAAGCATACTTTGCAATGTGGTTTTGATTCCTTGGAGGGCTCTTGCAGGGCCGGCATAACTGGATCTGTGATAAGAAGGCATGCTTGGCTCAAGGAGCAAAATCTGCCTGATCATGTTAAAGCAAAATTGTTGGATGCCCCTTTACAACAGGACAGTCTATTTGGTAATAAGGCAGAAGAAGTTTTGAAAAAGATGAAAGACAAAGCTAAATCTATACAAACTGTAAAGGATTTCCTACATGTGCAGCCACCAAGTTTCAGTAGGCACTGACCTACTAAGAATTGGTCCTTTCCAGTATCCAACAGAGAGCTGCTCAGGTCAAACCCAGACACTCCAAAGGCTCCAGGTTTCAGTTACAAGGAACTTACAGAATGAAACAATGGGATGCCTCCACCTCCAAATCTGGAAGTAGCAAGGCAGCCCCCTACGGTAAACTGTCTCAATGACTTTCCTCTGCCATTCCCAAGCACTTATCTTCTGGCAGCCCCTTTGGGGGGAAAACTAGCACTTCATGCACAAAATTGGCATCTAGTTACCAAGGACAAGTGGGTTTTAAATACAGTATCCCAGGGATACAGATTTCATTTCCACATGTTGCCAATTCCAAACGGATGGCCAGATCTGCCTCCAAATCAGTGGGCAGAGGCCCAGAAACAAGTAATGTCCCTCATGGATATGGGGGCTATTCAACCAGTACCAGAAAAGGAAAAAGGACAAGGTTTTTATTCAAGACTTTTCCTGGTACCCAGAAAAGACAAATCATGGCGTCCAGTTCTGGACTTATCCATTCTCAATACTTTTCTGGACATTCCAAAATTCAAGATGCTGACTCTACAACAGTTACTGCCTATGCTGGCCAAGAATGCCTGGTTGGTAACACTAGACTTAAGAGGCTTACCTGCATATCCCAATCAGGGAATCTTGCAGAAGATACCTCCACTTCAAAGCAGGCTATTTGCATTACCAGTTCTCTGCACTGCCCTTTGGCTTATCTACTGCGCCCAGGGTCTTCACAAAGTGCCTGGCACCAATAATTGCATTTTGCAGACAAAGAAATATTCAAATTTATCCTTATCTGGACGATTGTCTAATTCAGGCAGAAAACAAGGACACTCTTCTACAGCATCTGGCATTTATAAAAATGCTTCTAACATGCCTAGGGTACACCATAAACGAAAAGAAATCACAACTGGTACCCTCTCAAATAATTACATTCCTGGGTGCAAGCTTGACAACTGCCAAAATGGCTTACCTCACGCCAGCTAAACAAATTCAGTTGATGACATACTTCAAACAAGTGGCTACAAAAACCCAGCTATCTGCAAGACAAATTCTGCAGGCCTTGGGGTTCATGGCTTCCTGCATCCTACTAATTCCATATGCAAGACTGCAAATGAGGAAACTTCAATGGTACCTTAAAAACCTATGGAGTCAACATTGTCACAGCCTGTAAACAAGGATTCCTATCATTCCTTGCCTGCAACAGGAGTTCCTATGGTGGGCAGAGGCCTGTCACCAAAACAAGGGACTGTCGTTCATTCCACCCCCTGCCACCCAAACCCTGACTACAGATGCATCAGATTATGCTTGGGAGGGTCCATCTGGCAGGGAGATGCATTCAGGGCAAATGGAGCCCAAATCAAATGCACCTACATATCAACCAGAAAGAAATGCTAGCTGTACAGAATGCTCTGACAGCCTTCAAGGACTTTCTTCATCCAGGACAACTACTGATAAAGACGGACAACACCACAGTTATGTGGTACATAAACAAGCAGGGGGGCACCCACTCCTACCCCCTTTGCAGACTAGCCATGGCCTTGTGGAACACAGACTTGACTTACCAATTACATCTACAAGCTCAATTCCTGCCAGGAAAGCAAAATATTCTGGCAGACGAACTAAGCAGAAAACTTATGGACCCACACGAATGGAAACTGGATCCACAAATCTTCAGCATGTTGACACAAAAATGAGGGAGCCCGGACATAGATCTTTTTGCCTCTCCCCAAAACTATCAATTGGACAAATTCTGCACAAGAATTCATAACAAAAAAGCTTGGAAAGCGGATGCTCTATCCTTCAGCTGGAAAAACCTATCAGTCTATGCCTTTCCCCCTCTGCCTCTGCTCTCCAAGGTTTTACTAAAAGTCAGACAGGAAAAAACGAAAATGATTGTGATTGCTCCAGACTGGCCTCGCTAGCACTGGTACCCACTCCTACGCAATATGTCACACCTTCCTCCGTGGTACCTGCTTCAGACACCTTATCTACTGTCTTAGCAGAACTATCAAATTCTGCATACTCCGCTCCAAACTTTGAATCTTGCAGCACGGCTAATCAACTAATTTCACCAGTCAGATCTCTCAGTAAACCTGCGTTGGATGTCATTTTGGAGGCAAGAAGGCCTAGTACTAGAAAATCTTATGCTGATAAATGGAAAAGATTCTGTGCCTGGAACCAAGCAAAAGGAATAAACACAGCAATGCCCAGTATTCCTCAGATTCTACAATATTTAACTGAGATGCTTCAAAAGGGCCTATATTTTTCTTCTGTAAAAATCCATGCCTCTGCCATTTCGGCTCATTACAACACAGAGCCTCCTATTTTCTCTCATCCCCTGCTAAAGCAGTACCTCAGAGGGGCCAAAAATTTGAGACCTCCCAGGAGAGCACCAACTCCTACATGGGACCTCAACTTTGTGCTGGAAAAACTCACCCTACCTCCTTTTGAACCAGCTGCTACTGCAGACATAAAATTTCTCTCTTGGAAGACAGCTTTTCTTTTAGCAGTCACTTCAGCTAGAAGGGTTTCAGAACTACAGCCCCTCATGGCAGTGGAGCCTTTCATTATCTTTTAACCGGACAGGGTGGCTCTCAGGACCAAACCATCCTTTATGCCTAAGGTGGTATCCAGTGTGGCTCTTAATCAGACCATTCATCTGCCAACTTTTTTCCCAAATCCACAGAACAAGAGTGAGCGGATTCTGCATTCATTGGATGTACACAGACAACTAAGATTCTACTTAAACAGGACAAAATCTCTAAGAAAATCTGAGCAATTACTGGTGGCATTTGCTGCAGGGGCAGAGGGAAAGGCTATTTCAAAGCAGACTATTTCAAAATGGGTAAGCCATTGTATTTGTTTCTGCTACATGCACCATGGTAAACCTGTCCCCAAGGGGATCAGATCCCATTCCACCAGGGCTGCATCGACTTCTGTAGCTTTTCTCAGAGGAGTTCCTACCAGAGACATTCTAGAAGCTGCTACTTGGAGCTCAGTTCATACATTCACCAAACATTACCATTTACCTCTCTTCTCTAAATCCAGAGCAGGCTTTGCCACTGGTGTCCTGCAGGGCCTTATAGCTGCTCCTAATGCT
The DNA here is from genome assembly GCF_019279795.1 of Protopterus annectens. Taxonomy (NCBI): domain Eukaryota; kingdom Metazoa; phylum Chordata; order Ceratodontiformes; family Protopteridae; genus Protopterus; species Protopterus annectens. The sequence continues at coordinate 720,228,654 of NC_056747.1, forward strand.
GTATAATTCCATCCTTCCAACCATAGCTTTGGGATTCGAACACGAAGAACATAGTATAGTTGTGTACACTTACCATAAATGTAGATGTTCGAGTGTATTCACTGTTGCAGTCCAGGTTACCCACCCGCCAGCCCCCTTTTTTTCTCTCTTATTATACCTCTTCTTTCTTTTACTATGCTCAAAAGCCTTTTTGGTGTATTTGCTTTTAGTTGGAGGTATATTTTTTGTGTTCTAAATTGTACGTATATTTATATATATATATATATATATATATATATATATATATATATATATATTTTTTTTTTGCTCCCCATTTGGGGGCACCTGACATCTGGGATAAGAAAAACTGATTAAAATGGCTTCGGCTGCATGTTTTGTACCCCTGACGTCATGGAAGAAGGTACAGCAACCGACGCAGGACCCAAAACTTTGTTATTCAGGCCGACTGAGGGCAACCTGCCAGCAGATTACCCAAATGTAATGACTACAACAGTGAATACACTCGAACATCTACATTTATGGTAAGTGTAGACAACTGTACTTTTACAAAGGAACAATGGGAGGAAATGTGTATGGCTCCCAAGTATGCAACAAAGTCCAGAAGTTGTAGGATGTTGGATTGGAGGTGTTAGCATATGTATTTTTATATCCTAAGCAGATTTCAGAGAGTTTTTAGCTCGTGTAGAAAGCAAATGCTGGAGATGTAATGGAAAAAGCAATGCAACTGGCAGCATGTTTTTTGATGAATTTAACAAGTTTGCTGATTTGTTGGAAATGTTGAGCGAGCAAATGTTTTAGCTAAGGAAGTGATTCTTTTTAAACTGGGGCAGAGGATCTGAATTGCCTAAAAACACAGTAAGGCTTTACTAATATTAACGCTGTTGGCTTCCAAAAAAAGAAAAAAAAAAACAATTACTTGAAAATCTAAACCAATGGTAGTTGAAATACTGAATATTGTAAAGGAGATAAAAGAAGTGGAGGTGGAATGTTTAGAAAAGGGAAGCAACAAATTACATAGAAGTAATTTAAATTTGTGGGAACAATACATGCAGAATAATGTTCAGGAGGAGTGAAGTTTAAGGAAAGGCAGGAATTGAGTGATTTGAGTAATGATGGAATGAATGATCACTGTTAAAAAGAAAACATGCATACTGTATGAAAATAATGAATATTTTTTATTAGTGTATGTATACCTATGGCATTTTGTAGATTGTGATTCAATAAACATGTTAAAAAAAGGTGGCTGAGCCATGTTACAATCCTAAGATGTTGCCAAAAACTCCTAAAACAAGCTTTGCATTTACACGGGTAGACAGTAATTAGATTCTGTTTCGTTAATGGCACTTCCACCCTCCTGTTAAAGCCTTCATTAATGCAACACTGAGACTTGTAGGGGGTCATGTGTCTTTTACTCCCACGTGTAATTTAAGCTGCTTTAGTTGACATGGCAACTAGTTGATATATCTGGAGGACAGTATGCCAGAAGTGCATATTGAGGATGCTTCTTTAAGTAAATCTTGAGCTGTCAGTCTTCTAAGTGGAAGTTTGTGCAAACAGTGCTCTTGTTTTGAAAACAGTTTATTAATTTTACTTTTCTATAGTGGTGTAGTCCAGTTTGTTGTGAAATCACTGAATGAGTTTGATTAAATTATGCTGGATTTGCAGTACATGTGTAGAAGCTTTCCATGTCAGCTGAAGCCCAGCAGCTAATCAGGAATGTGGCTTCTGGTGTACTTAAAAAGATGTGAAGAAAAATAATTCTTTTTTTTTTACCTTTTTAAATAACATTGTGTTGTAATTTATTTGTATATAACATTGTATTGTTTCTTTGAGAGAGAATGATTCAATTCAAAAAGATTTCAAAGATTTAAAGAAACTTTGTCATTTTGGTCCACACAGGTGCAGCCTAAACGAAATTACAAATGTCAGCTCATGAGAGAAATGACATAAGAAATAAAACATATTCCCTCAGCAAGACTGATGCACATTTAGTAACTCATTAATAGCTACATTTTCTGTCAGCATACCCGGTGAGCTGGATTAACAAAAAAAAAAAAAAAAAGCGAGAGCGAGAACTGCTGACCAGTGTCAACTTGGGCTCCGTAAGCTCATTCTTAAGTTGTACACTGGTCTACATACAGAACTGAACTGCTGCTTGTGTTCCTCTAGCACTTGTACATGGTGTAACTGTTCCAGCAGATTAGCTTTACCAGCCTGACTGAAAATAGCCCCAAAGTGTTGTACATGTGTGTGTGTGTAGGTGCTATCTAGGACGAGAACAGAAAATTCTTCTTCTTTCGGCTTTTCCCGGTTAGGGGTCGCCACAGCGGATCACCTGTCCTCTCACGAGTGACAATGGAATTTTGCAGTGTTGATTTGCCAGCCCGGCGCCCAACCTTCCACAGAAGGCACACACATGCACACAGTCACACCTAGGGCCAATTTAGTGTGTCCAATCCACCTAAGTACAGATAAATATCTGCAGGATGCAAGTTTTTTAGCTTTAATATTTGCATATAAAGTGAAATAATGAAGCATTGCAGTTTAAATTTCACTTTCAATACAGTGGATATTTAGGATTACCTTTGTGAAGAAGTAGGGTTGCTGAAGTCCTTTTATTTGCAGAAGCTGATGGCATTTCAACAGTCTCACTTGTGCTGTTGGAGAAATCAGAACCATTTATAGCTTCCAAACTACACATTTCCAGTACTTTGGATTGCTTAAGCAGCTTTTGTTTTGTGAAGAGTACTACCAACTCACTTGCAGTATTGTAACGAGAATGGCTATTACAGTTAAAATAACTAGTAGTTGTAATTTAGGCAGAGCTGGTCTTAAGCAAGAATACTGAACACAGGCCATGAAAAAGTGAGTACAAAGAGAGGTGAGATATGTATGGTTTTCAGTAAAATTGTGCTATTTTGCAGGTAGAATGTATTTGTGAAATTGCATTGTTTCATTTTCACTGTATTTAAGAAAATTACAAATGCTGTTAAAAAAATAAGTTACATTTTTTTTGTTCTTTTCATTTGGACTCAATAGCATACTTTTTATGCCAGTTTATAAACTTTGGAACTAGACACACTTTCAACTTAAACACTCAAATCATTCACTTCTCATCCCGACACTTGCCCAAAACTCATAGCAAGCACTAATAAACCTTAACACTAGACCCCCCCATACTGTAGAGAAGGATAAGGCTCTCTGTTCGACCTTTATTTATTTTATTTTTTATTTTTTATTTATTTAACATTTGTTGACCGGGAAAGTCCGACTAGGTTCCACAGAGCCTGTTTTGAGTCGAGGCCCAGGGAGAAATGCTCCAGATGCAGCCAATGCAGACCTTACCAGACAATCAGTAAAACAGTTCACTGTACCTATCCTGGTATGTCCAAAGGGCAGTTTCAGGTGTACTCTCCAGTCCAACTGGTGAATCTGGATATTTTGAGGCAATGTTACTATTTCCTCATGTACACAGACATCCCTCTCCTCCTTCCACCAAACACTAATACATGCGAGAGATGCAGTTATACAGCCAAACTGGAGGCTAAGCTCTCTTAACCCACGACTGGACCAGGCAGTCAAGAGGAGAAGGGAATTACTTGCATCACACCACCAGTCTCACATAGATCTATGAAACCAGCACAGGCAAAAAACACACATAAATACACAAAAACATACTCAGAGGCTCTAAATAAAAATCTGCAAAAGCAACAGAGACCTCCAAAGCAGACATCCAAGCAGCCTCCACCCTCCAACACAAACCATGAAACACATACTTCACAAAACCAGTGTGCCACACAATCACAGCCCTTAAGGCAAAATAACATACCCAACACACTAGTAATAGGTGACTCTATAGTCAAGCACACTGACGTCCCACTCACTAGGCTGAACAAGGAGAAGGTTACTGTTTGCTACCTGTCAGGTGCCAGGGTCCACCACATAACACAAGCACTCAGGTCACTCCAGAACAAGTACAAATATGACTCTGTCATAGTCCATGTTGGTGTGAATGACCTGAGCCATAACTCTGTGGACTACATGAAAAGAGACATGGAGGAGCTCTCTGATCACGTAGCCCAGGCCGGTATGACCCTGAGTCTGAGTAGCATCCTGCCCTCACCAAGAATTATACCACGGTATAGAGAAACAATTATCAATTTCAACAATTGACTAATCTTCTGGTGTAATTCAAAGGGGAATCCAGTGTCTGTCAGCCTGGGATGACATGCTCGACAAGCCACGCTGCTTCACTAGAGATGGTTTGCACCTGTCACCCTTAGGCTTTCAAATACTGACCAAGGCCCTTGCCACCCTCCCATAGTGCCTTTTTTTAGGCAAGGCTCAAAAGACAAACCCACCGCCGTAAATAGCATAAGTAACAAAAAACTGAGGGTAATGCTGCTCAGTGCCAGAAGTCTAGACCTTAAAATGCACGCACTCGAGGCACTCCTCAGTATGGAAAAATCGATATATGTGCAGTAACAGAAACCTTGTTTAAGGCTCCATAGAGCACCCCAGCACTACCAGGCTACAACTCATACCATACATTTTGGCCACAAACCTGGACCGAAATACAAAAGGCGGGGGAGTATCCATATTCATCAAGGATACCCACACCTCCAGGTTAGAGGCACAGCACTATGCTTCAGAGATCATCCACGTGCAACTGACAACGGGCAAAACTGCTGTTCAAATTATAGCTTGCTACAGATCACCCACCATGTCCCAGGACCCCCACTCCGCATTCCTGGAAACACTGGGAAACATAAAGGTCCTACCAAACACCCTGATATTGGGTGATTTCAATTGCCCAAACATTAACTGGGAGAACTACTCAAGTACGAACTCTGTTGCCCAACATTTCCTAGAATTTATAAACTCAAAATGCCCTGGATCAACTAGTCAACACCCCCACCAGAGGTGACAACATATTGGACCTGGTCATCACCAACATGGGCGACCGGTGGTCCACACCAGAGGTCAACCCCTCACTGGTTAGATCTGATCATAAACTAATCACTCTGGATATCCACATTCCGCCACCACCCCCAGTCAAAGAAACCACCCTGAAAAACTTTTCAAAGGCAAACTTCACGTTACTTAAGACCAAGGTGGGAAGTTTCAAAGCCCCCATGCTAAAGGATAACGCTGTCCAAGCTGCAAAATCCTTTACTAATGCACTCTACAGGCACCTACAAGAATGCATGGATCGTGCTATCCCAAACAAAACTAGGACTCCTCCAAGAAAAGGAAACCAGTCTGGTGGTCTCCTGCCATAAACAAGCTATACAATAGGAGAAGGAAACTAGTACAGAAAAGAGTAAAATCCCAAGAAGGGAAGACATCCCTGATCAGTATCAGCAAGAAATTATGTTCCCTAATAAAATCATCCAAGGCTAGCTTCGAAAGAAAAATTGCCATGGACTCCAAAGATAATCCCAAGGTATTCTTTAGCTATGTCAAGAATCTTAAGTGGCAATTCTCAGATCTGCTCTGAGTTGGTGCAGAATGGCACAAAATGCACTGAACCGACCAATATACCCAACATCCTGGCAGACAGGTTCAGTGCTAACTTCACCCCCCTCTTACCCCCAAAAGGGCCCATAACTATACCAGAAGAATGTAGTGTCCCTGAAATCACAGACACTCAGGTTAAAACAGCCCACTCCAAAGCCAAAAACACAGCATCAATGGGACTGGACGGTGTCCCAGGCTGCGTCCTACACGAGCTCAAAGATGAACTAACTCCTCACCTAAACACACTGTTTAAACTCAGCCACTCCACAGGCTACGTGCCCACAGAGTGGCGCACAGCAACGGTTATTCCGCCTCACAAAGGTGGAGCCACAGCGGACCCCGGGAACTATCACCCTATAAGCCTGACTAGCTTGGTTGCAAAGCTATGGAGCGCATCATCCTGGATCTCATTAACAGAGACATTGGAAACCTCCAAACACTGGACCCTACCCACTTCAGCTTTAAGGGCAGATCATGCATCCTAAACCTGGTGGACTTCTTTGAGACAGTTACCAAGGCTATAGACGAGGGAAAGGTGGTCCACACAGCCTACCTAGACCTCGCAGAGTCCTTTGACACCATTCCCCACTCAGGTATTATAGACAAGCTCACCAGCCTGAACATAAACCCCTACGTCACGAGATGGGTTACCAACTGGCTCATGGACAGAACCCACATGTTAAGAGTTGCGGGAGCTAGGTCTGACGCTAAACCGGTTACAAGTGGCGTTCCCCAGTGCTCAGTCCTAGCACCCCTCCTGTTCGGCATATACTTCTCAGAGGTGCAGGCATACACAGGAGGACTATGGCTGACCAAGTTCACAGACGACTGCAAACTAGGGGCTATAATTGACTCTCCGGCTGACAGATATCCTCCAAAAGGGTCTCACTGAGACAGATACCTGGTGTCAAAACCATGGCCTCAAGCTAAATGCCAAAAAGTGCATAGTCATCCCATTTGGAAAAAACAAAGTACCCACAAACTACCACATAGGTGGTGGCCCCCTAAATACGGAAGACGTAATAAGGGATCTGGGGAGCCAAGTAGATAGTAACCTCTCTTTTGATGATCACATTGCCAAAGTGGTTAGAAAATACATCTGTGGCCCACCTAATCAAAAAAGGGTTTGCATCCAGATCGAAAGAAGTCATTGGGCCCCTCTACGCATCACTCATCAGACCCATCATAGAGTACAATGCCCCATTTGGGATGTACCTTACAAGACACCTGCAACAACTGGAAAGACCACAGAAGTTGCTCACCAAGAGGATCACGGCCTCAAGCAGATGCCCTATGCAGCTCGACTAAAGAAACTCCAGCTGTACTCTGTTGCATACCGCCTACTCAGAGGTGATCTCTGCCTGACATACAAGGCCGTGTCCAACCCAGAATTGATGGACATGCTCCACCTAAAGAAAATCGTATCCCCTCAAGCCACACACTCCAGGGATCTAAACCTCACCACAACAATAAATAGGACATGCTGGAGGGATAGATTCCTGTCCCAGAGACTTCCCATGCTCTGGAACAAGATTCCAATCTACATTAGGCAGAGCTCTTCACTAACCCTCTTCAAGAGAAACCTTGACAAGTGGATGGGAAACAGAAAGTTTACCCCTGGGATCACTTCAGTGGCTCTGCTGGACAGAGGCACAGGGAACTAATCTAAGGGGGTGGCAAAAGCCAGCACATTCCGGCTAGGCTTATAAATGCCTTTTGGCAGATAGCCTAGTACCTACCTATGAACCTATTTATCTGATGTTGTTAATAGTCTTTCCATTAATCACTGATTGGTTCGGTTCCAAGCCCTCGGAACCGAGTTGGCCTATTACCAAGCTCGCGCCAGCCAAAAAAACTCTTGAGCTAAGCTTCTACCCAGAATGCCCTTCTCCCTGTTACCTCAGATCTCGTTTGCCGCGTAGCTGTAAAGCCGCTCTTCAGCCAAGCTCTCAGCTAAGTGAAAACTTTTTTGATATTTTGTGTGAAAAACTGTTTGAGATTTCTTACTTTATTGAGCATTAGCCTTCTTTGTATTAAATTACAGTTAGATCTTTTTCTGTTTTCTTCCGTACTGTACCTGTTGGTAATCTTTCAGGTACCATTGTTGATACGGCCCTCTCTATTTACCCTTGTGGTATTCCTCCAATACCATAGTTGGCATTTCTTTTCCTTCCTAATCTACTAGTGCCTTTTGTAGTAAGTTTTTTGTTGTATGTGTACCTGTAACTACTGTGTGCTTTTTGAACTCTGCCTGAATTGCTAAAGCAGACTTGTTTCTTTTTGGTTTTGAAGTGCTAGCCTTTTGTCTCTCTCTTCCAAGATGTCGGATAAGAAGGGTACTTTGGTTTTAAGCATTGTACTTCGTGTAATGGCAAGTTACCTAACAATGACTCTCTCAATGATTTTGTGTATTGTTTGGGGGGTGCCCCATCTTTCGATGCAACCCCCCCCCCCCATGGCATTTGTCAAAGTTTCAGTCAACGCACTCCGAATGAGCGCAAGAATAAATTGATTCTGAAAGGGTTACTTAAGTCTCCCTTTTCAGAAGCCTTTTCTGTGATGGAGGTCTCAACCCCTCCTACTAAAGAAAAAAAGAGGTCCTACTCTGTTCCCTCCTCACCCTTGGGTGATCAGGATAACCCTGTGAAATCAAAAGTTCCTAAGTTGTCCTCAGAGCATAAATCAGCCTTGTCAGCACCGTTCTTTTCAGCTCCGAGATCTTCGAAACATGCTTTGGCTCCGATTCTACCTCCGACACTAACGATAGACCTCACCATGTCTGCTATGACTTCGGCAGCTGTGGTCACTCCGGTTCAGTGCATTCCCATGGTGTTCACCTCTGATTTGACATTGGAACCGTCCGCTTCAACTCGGAGTACTCTTTCGGAACCGAGCGTTGTCCCGTCTTCGGTTCCAACTAAACTGGACTTGACCCCTTTAATCCCGATCTCAAAACTTGAGGCATCGGTGCTGACAGACTTTGCACCCTGGTCCCGATGCTCTCCATCCGTAGACCCGTTCCTAGGTCAGACTTGTAGCCTGTTCATTGATCAGCCTGACTCCCCGTCCGGAGTATCCACCAGATCCACTAGGAGCCTGTCAGAACTTGATGTGTTGCGTCTTGTGGACCAGCTGTTGGCAGTCAGGGGGGATACCCACGCCTTCTAAGACCCATCCGCCTCCCGGACTTGGGTTGGTTTTTCCACAGACTCCATCTTACTCTCCTCCTTCAACCATTCCGGTTCCAAAGCCTTCTGCTCAATACGTCCTTCTTGGAACCCATTACTTTGGCGGCTATAGTGGATCTCACTCAGGCTTCGGGTTTGCCCCTTTGGTTCTTGGTTCCTCCGGAACCAGTCCTTCTTTAATCTCAGGATTGGGGCATGGTTCCGAGTGTGCCTTCGGTTCAGTCCTTGGTGCCGGTTGTCTCCTCAACACCGATCCTGCTTGAGACTCCATCTGTGGGAGCAGGTTCGTCGGAGTGGGGTGTGACCCCGGTCCAGAGATTCTTTTTCGGCTCCGGGCTCCCATCTCTCTTTGGGCGGACCTGCTTTCCACACAGTGGAGAGGGCTCTTGCTTCTGGGAGCACTCCATTGACGTCAGAACCCCAGTTTTTGCCCCCCTGAGCTACAGCTGACACAGACCACCTCCCCGGGACACCGGACAGAGAAGCTGCAGGACACCCCAGTTCAGGGTACCCGCTCTTCCGAGTCCTCCTTAGAGTTCCCCACTGAGAATTGCCTTCGAAAGAGATATTGCAAGAGGAAGCACATATACCCGCCCAAGGAGTCTCTAACAGAAGTCATGGATTACGATGATAGTGAAGAGTCCCCACGGTCATTTCCTGATGATGTCTCTTTTGGAGACATCCTTGAAGTGCTGGACAGAGAGGTGACTGGGAGTCCTCCAACCATTCATCTGAGGAGTCCGTGTTCCTGCAGGCTTTTCGCGCCCTGCCGTCTACCTCTTGGGTGACACTGCCTGCCGACGAGCTTGTCCAGCTCGTTGTGCAGCACACTTGGAAGAACCCTGATTCCACTGAGGTGATACCTCGAAGACCTGACAAAATTATTTTCCCACCCAAGGAGAACCCCCACTGGTCCAGAGGGTTACCAGTTGATGCTATGGTGGTAGCGGCGGCCACGAAAAAGGATTTGGCTGAGTGGTGTCCAGCTGTCCACCCACCCAACAGAGAGTCCCGGGCGGTGGACAGACTTATGAAGCAAGTTTACGCATCAACAGCCTTTGCCATATGGTCGCTGAACTACTTGGCACATTTTATGAGACTCCAGAGGGACTTGATCTCCGAACTCTCTGGAACACTCGCAAAACAGGTGTCTGACGAGGTAAGGGATAAAGTTGCCTCACAGTTCGCAACCTTGGAATCAATTTCCAACTCGTCCATGAGATTGCTATCACATGCAATCGAAGGGGCGGCTAGAACAGCATGTTCAGGCATTGTCATGAGAAGTCATGCCTGAATGCGCATTTGTGACCTCGCAGATCCCTTCAAGTCTTCCTTTCTGAATGCTGCCATGGAAGCATCGTCCCTTTGGCTCCAAGGTGAAGGACACGCTATCCAGTTGCGAGCAAGAAGGCAAAACCCGGTCTGCCATAGGCCTATGGTTTACCAACCCTCAACATTCCTTTTCCAGGAATCAGAGGAGTTGGAAAATGTGGCCCAAAAATTCTCAGGGTCCTTTCCGTGCCGTACGTGGCGATGATGCCCATAGGGGTAGAGGGGGTAACAATTCCGGAAGATGCCCTTACAGGGGCAGAGAGGGTCCTTGTAACCAGGGCTCCATAGATTCCTTCTCTGACAGCCTTACCAGCTCTTCTGAAGAGCGGCCCAATTGCTTACCTCTGGAAGCAGTTGGGGGTCATTTTTCTCTGCACCAAGCTGCCTGGCACACTAATACCACCGATCATTGAGTGCAGAGTATAATTACTAGAGGTTATACCATTTGCCTTTCTTGTCAACCAAAACTTCCAAAAAAACTTCCCAACATTCCGCCTGGTCAAAGGGAAGATGCAGCTTCAGAAATTATAAAGCTGTCTCAAAAAAGAGTCATCCAACCAGTCCCACCAGACCAATGCGGATCCAGATTCTACTCAAGATTCTTTTTGCTGCCAAAAAAGACAGGGGACTGGAGACCCATTCTGGATCTCAGTAGCTTAAACAAGTGTCATCCAAACCAAATTCCGGATGGTCACAGTTCAGTCCATTCTCCCTTTTTTAAGGGAAGGTGATTGGATGTGCTCTATAGATCTCAGGGATGTGTGTTACCACATCAAAAAGGACAAATGCTTCAGGAGTCTGCTTTGCTTCATGCTGGGAGCCAGTCGCTATCAATTTCGTGCCCTGCCGTTCGGTTTCGCTACAGCCCCCAGAGTGTTCACGAAGTGTATGGCAGTGGTCACAGCTCACTTGAGACTACATGGATTCCAGGTGTTTCCATATTTGGATGACTGGCTCCTCACTGCCCCCACCAAGCATCTGCTAGTAACAGCCCTGCACTACACTCTCTCTGGCAGAAACTTTGGGCATAACAGTACACTGGGAGAAGTCAAACCTTACTCCTACGCAGCAAATAGAATTCATTGGAGCAGTGTTCAATACCCAGTCCTGTCTAGTGTCACTCCCAACCCACAGACTCCAGCGATTGAGGGTCCAGGTTTGTGTGATTCTCAGCCAAACAAAAGTTTCAGCAAGGGAGGTTCTACAGGCCCTAGGATCCATGACAGCTTCAATTCTGATAGTGCCTCTTGCAAAGCTGTGAATCCTAGAATGGCTACAGTGGTTCCCAAACTGTCCCCCTCTCAGTTCCCAGATGTATATAACCAACACCTGCAAGCAGGACCTTCTTTGGTGGATGAGGTCAGATGCAGAACTTTGGAGTCACCCATTCCAGTCTCCCCAGCCCAAGGCCATTGTGAACATGGATGCTTCCCTGATCGGGTGGGGGAACCATTTCCAGGAAAAGACGGTCCAAGGCGCATGGTCCACCCTAGAGGCCAACCTGCATAACAATGTTCTAGAACTGGGAGCGGTGCTGTTAGCGTTGCAGGCATTTCACCTGGTTCTCCTTTCTGGGACGATTGCAGTTCAGTCAGAGACAATATGGCAGTGGTTGGTACATCAACAAGCAAGGATGAACCGAGTCCTACCCCATATGTCGAGAGGCCAAGAGAATCTGGCAGTGGGTGATAGCTTCCGACCGCTTTGTGATAGCAACGCGTATGCCAGGGAGCTCCAACATAATTGCGGGCAAACTAAGCAGATGCGTCCTTCTGCCTCACAAGTGGTCCCTCAATCCTGAGGGGACGACAGAAGTCTTCAGCCATTGGGGCCAGCCTTGCTGCAATCTCTTTGCCTCCCCATCGAACAAGTGCAGCAGCTATTTTGCCCTGTCCATGATTGGCCCATGGGACTTCTTTATACTTATTCCCTCCCATCACACTTATTCCACAGTTCTTAAAGAAAGCTCTTCAGTTGAGAAGCAAGGTGATCCTCATAGCTCCATTCTGGCCCCGACAGGTTTGGTTCCCCTTCCTCCGGTCTCACCTAGTACACCCACCGTGGATTCTGGACCCTCGTCCAAACCTGATTGCTCACCCCCAAGGGTTGAGCCACCTGAATCTGTCCATTCTCAAGCTAACGGCTTGGTTTCTCCACTTCCATTACTTACCAGGCAAGCTAAACTCACCTCACCTGTTCGGGACATCATTCTGGCCTCTCATAAACCATCCACCAGAAGATTATATCAGGATAAATGGAAAAGGTTCTCCATCTGGTCTAAGGAGAACATGCTTGACCCATATTCGGCTCCAGTACTGCAATACCTAGCTAAGTTTTTTGATAATGGAGCCTCTGCCTCTACCGTACGAGTACATCTGGTGGCGATTTCTAATTTCCACAATGGTGTAGATGGCATTCCCCTCATCTCCTTAAGTCTGTGTAAAGCCTTTCTCTAGGAAACTTCTCACATCAGGCCTCCTGTTGGCCTGTGGAACCATGGAACCTCACTTTAGTCCTTCAGTCTTTGACTCAAAACCCCTTTGAACCTGCAGTGAAGTGTGACCTAAAGTTTTTGTCCTGGAAATCTTTCTTGTTAGTAGCCTTCACGTCAGCCAGATGGGTCTCAGAACTGCAGGCACTGTGTATCAAATCTGGTCTTCCATAGAGAGAGAGCATCACTCCAGACTAATCCATCTTTACTCCCCAAAGTTGTCTCTGATTTTTCCATTAACCAGACCATTGACCTACCTGTGTTTTTCCTGAATTTTTCCAGTAAAGGAGAATACTGCCTGCATTCATTGGCTGTACATAGGCGACTGAGATTCTACCTAGACAGGACCAAGCCTGATCTGTAAATCTGAACAGCTTTTCATTTCCTTTTCTGGGCCTAGGATGGGAAATTCTGTTTCCGTGTTACGTTATCAAAATGGCTGAGGGACTGCTTTCATTTTATCTACTCCCTCACAAATGAACCTATACGAAAGGTTAAAGCTCACTCCACTAGATCTATGGCAACATCTGTAGCTTTCCATTCCAGGGCTTCCACGGATGATATTTGCGCAGCAGCCACTTGGGCTAAACCTCATACCTTTATCAGTCATTACAAATTGGACCTGGTCTCCAGAGGGAGAGCTGCCTTTGGCTCAATGGTACTCAGGAATGTTCTTCCATAAGGGCCGCCCATGGACCTCAAGGTAGCTTGGGATTCTGTCCCATCAGTGATGAATGGAAAGAAGATTAACAGCATCAGATAAAAAAGTTATGTCTTACTGTAACGTTCCATCTGTGGTGTTCATCTTCTTTCATTCATCACATCCCACCCCCCCTTCCCCTGCCAGAGGCTCCTGGGGGATGCTTTGGGTCCTATTGTTGTATTAGGGCATTTGCGCAGAAGTGGCCTCAGCTTTACTTCTCTATATTCAGCAAACTCGATCTGAGATAACAGGGAGAAGGGTATTCTGGATAGAAGCTTACCTCAAGAGTTTTTTTTTGGCTGGCGCGAGCTTGGTAATAGGCCAACTTTGTTCCGAGGACTCTGAACCGAACCCATCAGTGATGAATGAAAAAAGATGAACAACACAGATGGGATGTTATGGTAAGACATAATTTCTTTTTTTGCATCTTCAGTCAAAAATATTACTGAAGCAATGGATGAGGGCAAAACAGTGCATACCACATATTTAGACTTTGCAAAGGCATTCGGTCTCATCCACATTGACAATATATCCCTGACAATTTAACCCATAGTTAGGGATCTGTGATCCTACAGCAACAATGAATTAAGCTTGGATTACCACATATCCACTGTTGTAAGGAAGCCCTTTTTCATCGCACAGCTTTTATTTAAAGGTATTGCTTCCAGATCCAGTGATGTCATTATTCCACTGGCTGATCACTGAGTGTAGAGCCCCTTTCGGTATGTACCTGTCCAAACACAAAAACAGTCAGGGGCCTAAACTGTAATAGCTATGCAGACCTTCTCATAGCCTTGTCCTTCTCAGTGTCATACATGGTAATAAAAGGTGACCACTGTCTTGCAACAAGAGCTTCAACAGATCCTAGTCTATCAGACCTGTTACTCATTTGTAAGTCGAGTGGTATCGTAAACACTTACTCAAAGGCTCTTCATCACTTTTGCAAAATAAGTAGAATGTGTGTGAAGGATAGATTTGTTTCACAGTGAATACCACTTCTGTGGAACAGTCTTCCTCTCCACATAAAGTTGAGTAGTTCTATTACTCTATGCAAGCATAATTTGCACAAATGGATGGTAATGGCAAATTCACGCCCAGTTTATCATCATTGTCCCTCATGGATAGAGGAGACATCCCAATTTATCATCTTTGTCCCTCATGGATAGAGGAGACATCTAAATGCCCTATGATATCCATATTCAGTCCCATTTCTAGGCTATTTATAAGCAAAATATAAGGGTTTAAAACATACAGAGGGATTGAAAGGCTAGACTTAAGATTCTCACAGATCAGTAGCCTTAGTAGCTAAGAACCTGTGGTGAAAGTGGTAGTAGAAACAGTACTAATTAAAATGTTGACATGTTAGATGTGGTCTGCAACAGTAATAGTTAAGATGCGAGTCAGCAAAATGAGGACGTAGGTGGGAAGTAATGAAAATGTAAGAATTAGAACATCATTCAGTTAAGAATTCTCCTCTGCATCCCAGTTGTTTTGCTGCATTGTATTTAGTTTGCGACTGGTGGGGAAACTTGTGTGTTTTCCAGCATCTATAAAGATGCACTGTAAGTACCTGCATGCTTATAACTATCAATCTGAAGTAGTTAACTTAATTTTATCTGCAACCTGTGGGTACACGGATCCGTATCGGCAACTTTTTTTCTAGCATCTGCTCCAAGCTCCTCCCCTTACCCATAAAGCCCTAACATCTCCTATCTTCCCCCAGATCTCATTTGCCGTGCCAGTAGTGTGCATCGTGGTCTCCTTTGCTCTGAGCTCAGGAATAGTAAATGGTATTATTTCTTGTGTGTGAGTGAATATTTATTTTCCCTTCCTCTCCTTGTTTAGTGTCTCGCTTGTTTGTTTTGTCGGTGCCAAAAAAAAAAAAAAAAAGTTTTGCAGAGTAGTAGTAGTTAGGCCTGCCCTTCCCCTACCTGTGTTTGTGTTGCTTTTCTGGTAGGTAGTGTTTGTACTTTTGGGTGCAGGACTATGGCTGATCAGCCGAAGTCTGTTTTCAAAAAATATACAGAGTGTGGCCATAAGCTGTCCCCGGCTGATGGTCACACTGTGTGTGTGATTTGCTTGGGAGTGGTACACTTGTCCACTCAATGTGCTATCTGTTCTGGTTTTAATCCGAGGGCCCTTAGGGATCGGAAGGCCAAGTTAATAGCCAAAGGCCTTCTCCCTGCTGCCATGCTGGAATCTGCCTTGGTCTCTAGTGTTCTACCTCTCACCCAGACAGGGACTCATCCTCCCTCTTCTTCTGGTGATGGGTCTTCTAAAGACAAATCTACAGTCAGCGTGGCTGACAAGGAAACAGAAAAAGATAAAGAAAGGCGCAGAGAGGATAGGGAGAAGAGAAAGGACAGACATCGCAAGAGATCCCCAGACGGGGAGCTCTTTCTTAGTCCCCCTTCTAAGACCATGAGGCCTGTTTCTCCATGGCTCCGGTCTCCTCGTTTCTCACTGGAGCCGTTGGAACATTCAGACCCGAGGCCTTCCTCCCCATTGCACAGACCAGCCAGATCTGAGTCGGTGGCCACTTCGACGTCGACTGGAGCCTATCTGACATGGACAGGATGATTTGGAGATTCATTCAAACCCAAATTCAGATGGGAGTCTTGCCAGGCCCCTCTCCCTCTAGAGGGGGGACCTCCATGTCTCTCTTCCACCTCATCTCTCCTTCCCCGATCCGTGCTTCGGCTTCGGGGCTCTTGCATCCGAGGTTTTTCGGAGCTGGTAGCTCGGCGCTGACGGTTCCTCTAACCTCGACTCCAGCTGTTACCTTCAGTTCCTCGGATCTGACTTGTTCGGATCAGAGTGACTCTCAGAGCCACGGACAGGGAGTTGGACCCAAGGGAATGGATTCTTCGGCTCCGACCTTTTTGGGTCCAATCCGTTCCCTCTGACCTCAGGCTACCTTGGCTTCGGCTCCGGTCCCCACTTCGGATCCAGGCAGGGCGTCTTCCTTACTGGATACTAAGGAGGTCCGCTCTCCCTCACCCTTCGAAGTGGTGGAAAGGGTTCTCTCCCAGAGATTGAGACCCAGCCCATCCCCTCGGATACCACCCAGGCCCCCCTGGATTTGGCGATGACTCCCTTCATCCTGTTTCAGGGACAGCCCGTGCCAGAGGATCCCCAGGTTAATATCCCTGAGGAAACCCCTGTGGCTCACGAATCCCCTTCTGAGAGTCCCACTGAAAAGGGTCACAGTAAGCGCAAGTGCAAAAGGAAGCACTTTGACTCTCCCGAGTCCCTCAATATGGACACTGACTTAGATGAAGGAGAAGGTTTCCCCAGGTCACCTCCCGAAGACGTCTCCTTCGGAGAAATTATGGAGATCCTCCACCAGAGGGGAGGTTGGTCAGCCCCAAAACCTTCTGGGGATGAGTCAGTGTTCCTGGAGGCCTTTGGCACTGGCCCATCTACTTCCTGGGTGTCCCCGCCAGCGGACCCCTTGGTGGACCTCATCAACACGAGGGCATGGAAGGAGCCTGACACAGTAGAGCTCATCCCCAAACGCCCTGACAAGATTTTATCTCCCCCTTCCGACAACCTTGGTCAAAATGAGCCCCAGTTGATGCTATGTTGGTTGCAGCGGCCACAAAGAAGGAACTAGCACAGGGGAGTTCCTCAGTCCACCCACCAGACAAGGAGTCCAGGTCGGTGGATAGGTTTGGGAAGCACGTCTATTCCTCAGCGACCTTTTCAATCCGTGCGCTGAATTATTTGGCACGTGATTTGGCTGCAGCGAGACCTTGCTTCAGAATTTGCTGATTCACCCCCAGAGTCTTTATCGCCACAGGACAGACAGTTGTTTTTGGCGAAAATGTCTACTCTGAAGTCAGTCTCAAACACGTTGATGCGACTCCTTTCCCATGCCATGGAAGGAGCAGCTAGGGTGGTTGAGACAGGCATAGCCAGGAGGCGTCATGCCTGGCTCAGGTTGTGTCAGTTTGCGGACCTTTTCAAGGCATCATTTATCAATGCTCCCTACGACGGTTCTTCCCTTTTTGGGAAGACAGTATGTGACACACTTGTCCAGAGCGAAAAGGATAGGAAGACTTTGCCGTCGAGATCCGCTTCTCTAACCCTCAGCGGTCCTTCTCTAGGAATCAGAGGGCAGAAGATGTGGTTCAGAAAATCTCGTATGTTCATTGTGTTACACTGCTGCAGTCATTACACTTGGATTATCCTGCCGTCAGGCGGTTCCCCAGTTGGCCTGAGTTCCAAAGTCTTTGTCCGGCGTCGGTTGCTGTCGCCTCCTCCCTGACATCAGTGCGGCAGGGGTATATAAGATGCAGCCAACGCCATTTTCTTCAGTCTTTCTTGCCGCACAGTGCCCGAAGCAAAAGCAGTTCGCAAGTGCCGGTCGGCCGATTCCTGAGATTTTCATTCCGAATCCAGAACCGAAGTCTTCTACAAAGCTAAGTACCCCGTTGGGGAAACATTTTCTTGCCTCAGACCGATGTCAGTAAAAGTTAATAACTGTATTTCTTGTGGGAAGCAAATACCTCATAAGGATTTCCATTCCTATTGTATCCCATGCCTAGGCCCAGACCATGACGTCACTGGTTGTCGGTTTTGTGCTAGGTTTAACAAGCGCACTATTAAACGTCTGTTTGATTTTCCCGACATTACTTTGGCAGAAAATTCCTTTACACCATGCCGTTGGAACTTCTGACGACCGGAATACATAAAAAGGGCAAAGACAAGGACAGACATCCGAGGCCCAAAACTGACAACGAGGCCTCTTCTAGGCCGGTCGCCAGTTCTCCGGTTTTCAGCGAGGTGCCTTCGCAGCCCCTGACGACCGCTTCTGCAGAACCACAGGCCGCCTCCGACTCCCACGTGGAGCTGGCTGGGCCTTCGGATGCACAAGTTTTTCAGCCTACCGAAACTAACCCTTCAGAGGGAACTGAAGTAGCTGAGCAATCCACAGTTTCAGAGGGTGTTTTCAGACCTACTCAGTTAAGCATTAAACCCTCTGCTAAGTCTAAGCCTCACTTAAAAACAGAAACAAATACTGCATTCTCCAGGACAGGCCTCCATGCCTAAGAAACAAATGCTCAAAATGGCCGAAGACCTTATCACCCTGATCAGGGGGTCGCATCCCCCTCCTGATAAAAGGCCCAGACAGGATGCAGACTGACTCATCCGACCAGGTGTCCATTTCTTCAGATTCATCCTCAGACCTAGGATATTCTTTATCCCCTTATGAGGATTCTGATGCTGAGGAATCAATTCCATCAGCATCTCCGCCTGAGGACTACTCCTTTGGGGAAACCTTACATACCATGAGGGAGCATTTCTATTGGGAAGGCCAGGATTACTCAGAATCCAAGAAAAGGCTCAGAGACTTCCTTTTATTACCTCAACACAGACCCCTTGCTATTCCGCCAGTGTTAGATATTGTGGATGATGTGTATACTGAATCCAGCTTAAATCCTGACTTCTTACCTCCAGCCCCAGTTAAACCTGACAGATATTACAGAGTCCCTGACTCGCACAAATTTCTGTATAAAACCCCAGTTGCAGACCCTGAAACCATTTCTCAGGGACCCAAAGGGATTAAGGCCTCATCAGCAAAAAACCCAGTTCCCTCTGACAGAGATTCCAGAGCATTAGACAGATGGGGAAAGAAAGTATATACGTCTGCAACTTTAGCAATGAGAGCCTTAAATTGCCAGTTTCTAAAATATCAGCAATTTTTGATGTCTCAATTGAAACAAAAAATGCTTCCAGATTCAGATCCTCCTAATTTTAAAGAAATACAGGATTTATTGCATGCAGCTGAACAAGTGGGAAAACATAGTTTGCAATGTGGTTTTGATTCTTTAGAGGCCTCCTGTAGAGCAGCAGTTACAGGCTCTGTCATTGGAAGGCATGCTTGGTTAAAAGAACATACGTTACCTGATCATGTTAAAGCAAAATTATTGGATGCACCTTTGCAGCTGGATGTGTTATTTGGAGTTAAAGCAGAAGAGGTATTAAAGAAGATGGAGGATAAGGCAAAATCTATGCAAACGGTGAAGGATTTCTTACAGGTTCAGCCTCCTCGATTTAGCAGAAATTGGCCAACAAAGAATTGGTCCTTTCCAGTTACAGACAGACCTCAAAGGGGCAGATATGATGTCCAAGAGGTAGAGGTCAACCACAAGGTCCTTACAGACCTCGACAGTGGGGTGCACCAGGCCAGAAGGAAGGGGAAGACAGGCCCCAACCATATAAAAAGCAACCTCAATGACTTCCCACTACAGCTGCCAAACAGCTGTCTCTTAGCAGCCCCCTTAGGAGGAAAACTGGCACTTTTCTATCACAAATGGCATTGGATCACCAAAGACAAATGGGTTCTCAACATTGTATCTCAAGGTTACAGGTTTCACTTTCACACTCTGCCAAGGTTAAAAGGAATGCCAAATCTGCTACCAAATCAATGGGCAGAGGCTCAAAAACAAATTACAGCACTCATGGACATGAGAGCTATTCAAAAGGTACCACCACAGGAGCAAGGACAAGGATTTTACTCAAGACTCTTTCTGGTTCCCAGAAAGGACAAAGCCTGGAAGCCTATTCTGGATCTTTCTTCTCTAAACACTTAACCTGGATGTTCCGAAATTCAAAATGCTGACACTACAGCAGCTTCTTCCCATGCTGGGCAAGAAAGCTTGGCTCGTGACCTTGGACCTCAATGAGGCATACCTGCATGTCCCTATCAGACAAAACTGCAGAAGATACCTCAGATTCATAGCTAGTTCAATGCACTATCAATTCTCTGCACTGCCCTTTGGCTTATTCTACTGCGCCCAGGGTCTTCACAAAGTGCCTGGTACCAGTAATTGCATTTTGTAGACAGAAAGGAATTCAAATTTATCTGTACCTTGCCTGATTCAAGCAGAGAGCAAGGACATTCTTCTAAAGCATCTGGCGTTCGTAAAAAAGTTAAGTTGCCTGGGGTACACAGTAAACGGAAAGAAATCAAAACTAGTGCCCTCACAAGAGATAATATTCCTGGGTGCCAGCCTGAACACAACGGCCCAGATGGCTTATCTCACGCCAGACAATCAAGGACAACTGACGCAATACTTTCAATTGATGGCAACAAATACCCAACTCCCTGCAAGAAGAATTCTGCAGGCCTTGGGTTACATGGCATCTTGCATACTACTAATTCCATATGCCAGACTGCATATGAGGAAACTACAATGGTACCTAGAGTGTATGGTCTCAACACTGTCAAAGATTGGAAACAGTTATACCGCTAATTCCTTCCCTTCAACAGGAGTTTCGATGGCGGGCTCAAGCTTGTCACCTCAACAAGGGACAGCCTTTCACTCAACCCACAGCCAGGCAAACACTGACAGCAGATGCATCGGATTACGCCTGGGGAGCACACATGGCAGGAAAATGTATTCAGGGCAAGTGGCCCGCAGAACAAAGGCATCTTCACATCAATCAAAAAGACATGCTAGCTGTACAAAATGCCCTTATAGCTTTCAAGGACCTGCTGCATCCAGGACAACTATTACTAAAGACAGACAACACCACAGTTATGTGGTACATAAACAAGCAAGGGGGCACACACTCCTACCCCATCTGCAGACAAGCCATGACCTTGTGGAACACAGCTCTAGACTACCATGTTCATCTGCAAGCACAATTCCTGCCAGGAGAGAAAAACACACTGGCAGACGACTTAAGCAGAAACATCCTGGATCCCCACAAATGGGAATTGAATCCACAAATATTCAGAATGACAACACAGAAATGGTGGAGCCCGGACATAGATCTGTTTGCATCCCCAATGAATTGCCAGCTACAGAAATACTGCACAAGGAGTTACCATCCACAAGCATGGAAAGTGGATGCCCTCTCATTCAGCTGGAAAAACCTACAAGTATACGCTTTCCCTCCTCTACCTCTCCTTCCAAAGGTACTCATAAAAGCCAGGCAAGAAGAGCCAAAGATGATCCTGATTGCACCAGACTGGCCACGCCAGCACTGGTACCCAATCTTAAAGAACTTAGCACAAGAACCACCCTGGATTTTGCCTCAAATCCCACATCTGCTGACTCAGCACAACAATCAGATACTTCACAGCCAGCTAAAGACCTTAAACCTAGCTGCATGGAAAATTCCTTAGTCAAGCAAGCAATGCCTCTCTCCAAAGCTGTTATGGATGTCATTCTAGAGGCCAGAAGGCCTAGTACCAGGAAAGCCTATTCGGATAAATGGAAGAGATTCTGTGCCTGGAACTAGACTCACAGCCTTGACCCTCTTGTCCCAAACATTCCTCCGATACTACAATATTTAACTGAGATGCCGGACAAGGTCCAAGATCCATCAAGATCCACGCCTCTGCCATTTCTGCTCATTACAACATGGATCCACCAATTTTCTCTAATCCATTGCCAAAACAGTACCTCAGAGGGGCTAAAAACATAAGACCGCCCCAGAAAGCACCTACTCCAACTTGAGACCTCAACTTTGTTTTGGAAAAATTAACTTTACCTCCTTTTGAGCCAGCTAACACAGCAGAATTAAAATATATCTCTTGGAAAACTGCTCTGCTACTGGCAATAACATCAGCACGAAGAGTTTCAGAATTACAGGCACTAATGGCAGTGGAACCTTTCCTCATTTTCCACCAGGACAAGGTGTCTTTAAGAACTAACCCTACGTTTATGCCAAAGGTGGTATCAAGTGTGGCTCTAAACCAAACTATTCACTTGCCAACTTTTTATCCAAAACCACAGAATAAAGGGGAGAGACTACTGCATTCTTTGGACATTCACAGGCAGTTATGCTTCTACTTGGACAAAACCAAAGCTTTCAGAAAATCTGAGCAATTATTGGTAGCATGTGCTGCAGGAGCACAGGGAAAAGCCATTTCAAAACTGACTATTTCAAAATGGATAGGACATTGTATACGTTTCTGCTGTACACATGGGAAACCTGTACCTAGCAGCATTAGATCTCACTCCACCAGGGCAACAGCCACTTCAACTGCCTACCTCAGAGGAGTACCTACCAAGGATATTTTGGAAGCAGCAACATGGAGTTCTGTGCATACCTTCACCAAGCATTACCATTTGCCTTTATACTCCAAATCCAGAGCTGGCTTCGCCACTGCTGTCCTGCAGGGCCTTATAGCCACCCCTAATGCCTTATAGAACCAGCCACCCTACCTCAGCTTTGGGATTCCACCCAAGTGTAATGATTGCAGCAGTGTAACATGAACATAGTACAGTTTTGTACCTACCATAAATGTAGATGTTCGAGTGTAAACACTGCTGCAGTCCAGGTTACCCTCCCTCCTTCCCCTCTTACTTGTTGGTACGTACCTATATCTTCTACCCTTCACTACCTATGGGGAGTATTTGCTGGTAACTGAAAGTTGTTGTTTGCTTTTCTTGTGTACTTTGCTAGCAATTTGAATTGCCTACCTATTTGGGGGCACCTGACATCTGGGACAAGAAAAACTGAAGAAAATGGCGTCGGCTGCATCTTGTTATACCCCTGCCGCACTGACGTCAGGGAGGAGGCGACAGCAACCGACGCCGGACCAAGACTTTGGAACTCAGGCTGACTGGGGAACCGCTTGACTGCAGCAGTGTTCATACTCGAACATCTACATTTATGGTAGGTACAAAACTCTACTTTTTCCCGGGATTCTCAGGGCAACTATTCCCCCAGAGGCAGACGGGGACAGGATCTATGCCAACCCAGAGCTAGAGGGCGTCCCAGGAATCTTGGGTCTAGGGAACCTTTTTCTGATAGACCTGGTCAGCAGCCCTTAGGGGTTGCCCCGACTGTCTTACTCTGGAGGCAGTCGGGGGAAGATTGTCCTTACACCCAGCGGCATGGGAGTCCATTACGACGGATCGCTGGGTTGTACAGATAATATCCAGAGGTTGCTCTATCCCTTTTGTTGCCCCTCCAAATATTACAAAACACCTCCCGGATGTTCCACCCACTCACAGGGAGGCCGCAGCTCTAGAGGTTTCAAAGCTGCTTCTCAAACGAGCCATCGAACAGGTCCCCCCCGATCAGTCCGGATCAGGCATCTACTCGAGGTTCTTTTTGGTGCCAAAAAAGACTGGGGACCTCAGACCCATTCTAGACCTGTCAACATTAAACCTGTCGATAGCCAAACAGAAATTCCGGATGGTCACCCTACAAGTCCATTCTACCTTATCTCCGAAAGTGTGACTGGATGTGCTCATTAGACCTCCAGGATGCTTACTACCACATCAAAATACACCGAAGCTCCAGGAGGTTTCTGCGCTTCCGGCTGGGAGCCAGTCATTTTCAGTTCAGAGCCTTACCCTTTGTTCTCACCACAGCCCCCAGGGTGTTCACCAAGGTAATGGCAGTTGTAGCGGCTCACCTGAGGCTTCAGGGTATTCAGGTGTTTCCATACCTGGACGACGCTCTTCGCTGCGCCCAACAAGCATCACTTGTGTCTGTCCTGAGATTATTTCATTCGGATGGCAGATCTACTGGGAATTAGTCAATGTTCAGAATTCCCAATTGCAACCAGTACAAGTTCTAGACTTCATTGGGACACGGCTAGACACTTTGCAGATAAGGTATTCTTAACTCCAGACAGGATCCTACACCTCAGGTGCCACATAGCTCAGATAGCGAACTCCAAGTCTCCAAAGGCGAGCGAGGTACTCCGGGCTCTGGGCTCCATGGCTGCTGCCATATTGATTCTCCCTTGTGCGCGCCTTCACATGCGGGTTCTTCAATGGACTCTGGCTGTTCAGTGGTCTTGGCTAGACCTGACCATGGAATTTCTGATCAAGATCAGTCACGTCTGCAGGGCGTCTCTTCTTGGTTGGTTAAGTTCACCGGAGATATCAGAAGGACGCCCCTTCGTGTCATCTCCAGTCCAAGCCACAGTGACCACGGACGCCTCCCAACTTGGGTGGGGGGCACACTGTTTGGGAAGAACAGTCCAAGGCAAGTGGTCCCAGTCAGAGACCAAGTTGCACATAAATGTTCTAGAGATGAGGGCAGTGCTTTTAGCGTTGGAAGCCTTTCACACTGTCCTCCCTCTCAGATTGATTGCAATTCAGTCAGACAACATGTCGGTTGTCTGGTATATCAACAAGCAGGGGGGAACCAGATCCTACCCCCTATGTCGCGAGGCCATGAGAGTGGGAATGGGTGATCTCCACCGGTCGGTTTCTGATGGCAACGCACATCCCGGGGTGCTCCAACATTTTAGCGGACAGATTGAGTCAGGCCATTTTGATGCCTTATGAGTGGTCTCTGAAACAGTCAGTAGCAGAGGAGATCTTCCTTGCATGGGGTCAGCCTTGCTGCGATCTCTTCGCATCTCCTTCCACCACGAAGTGCAGCGAGTTCTTCGCTCTGATTTCCTCACCAGGGAAGTCCCCAGAGACGCTTTAGTCCATGGTTGGCCCCCCAGGCTTTTGTATGCTTATCTACCATTGCCACTCATTCCGAAGTTTCTTCAGAAAGCTTGCTGGCTGTGGTGCAAAGTGATCCTCATTGTCCCATTCTGGCCTCGTCAGGTTTGGTTCCCATTCCTTTGGTCTCATCTATTAGCTCCCCTGTGAGTTTTGGATCCCTGCCCGGGTCTAATCTCCCATTCGTCGGGGGTACGTCTGCCCGATCTGGGCTGCCTCAAGCTGACAGCCTGGTTGCTTCAGTTCCATTAATTGCCAGGACTCCCGGTCTTTCATCCCCGGTAAAATCCATTCTGATGGCTTCTCTTAAAGACTCCACTAGGAAACTTTATTGCAGTAAATGGAAACACTTTTCCATTTGGGCCTCACAGAGAAAAATAGATCCCTTTACAGCCCCTGTTCCAGTGGTGTTGGATTTCCTGTCTGGCATCTTTCAGCAAGGAGCTAGTTCCTCCACAGTGAAAGTACAATTGACAGCCTTTTCCAGTTTTCACGTTGGTGAAGACAACATGGCCTTAGCCTCCTCTAGGCTGTGTAAGGCTTTTCTTAAAAGTACTTTTCTGTTACATCCACCTGTCAAGGATTCTGTGCCTCCTTGGGACCTTACTTTTGTTTTACAGGCATTGGTGGCTCCTCCTTTCGAACCTGCAACTTTGGTGGACTTGAATTTTTTGTCCTGGAAGACAGCTTTCCTAGTCGCCTTCACATCGGCTAGGAGAGTTTCTGAGCTTCAAGCTCTGTCTGCCGTGCCTCCGTATTTGGTCTTTTACAAGGGCAGGGTCTCCCTCCATACTAATCCTTCCTTCTTACCTAAAGTGGCATCTGAAGCAAACCTAAATCAGTCCGTTAATCTGCCTGTTTTCTTTCCTAACTTCCAAAATAAAGGTGAATACAAACTCCATTTGTTAGATGTTCATAGACAGCTTTGTTTTTATCTTCATAGAACAAAGTCTTTCCGCAAGACTGACCAATTGTTTGTTTCCTTTTCCAAAGCATTTATGGGAAAAGCTATTTCTAAAGTTTCTTTGGCCAGATGGATCACTCTTTGTATTTCACATGCCTACAAAGCAAAAGGTTTATCTCCTCCTGGTATTGTTAAGGCTCACTCTACCAGGTCCATGGCGACCTCTGCTGCTTTTTGGTCTAGGGTGCCTTGGACGATTTGTGCAGCAGCAACCTGGGCCAATTCACATACCTTCATTTCCCATTACAAATTGGATCTGATTTCGAGGGGTAGAGCATCCTTTGGCTCTGCGGTGCTCAGGAAAATCCTTCCATAAGAGCCTCCTAGGATCGGAGTAACTGGAGACTGTGTCCCACAGGTTGCAGATAAAATGAAGTTAACTACTTCAGATAAAGAAGTTATGTACTCACCATAACGTTCCATCTGAGTAGTTATACTTCATTTTTCTGCAACATTCCCTCCCTCAGTCCCCTGGACCTTGTCCTGTCTTTTCAGGTTTGGTTCATTGGGTGAGTTGCTTATGTTTTTAGTTGCAGCAAACTCGATCTGAGTGAAGATAGGAGATGGTAGGGCGTTATGGGTAAGGGGAGGAGCTCTGAGCTTGGAGCAGATGCTATTAATGCCGGATCGGATCCGATATGGATCCATATACCCACAGGTTGCAGAAGAATGAAGTATAACTACTCAGATGGAACGTTGGTGAGTACATAACTTCTTTTTATTTTCAATGTATTAAATGGCCCATATTCTATTGTTTGACCATGGTTTATAAAGTTATATTTTTGAAAATGTCTAAAATGGGCATTACATTTTGAAAATGTCTAAAATGGGCATGGTTTTGTTTAGTTGTGAAGTAAACATTTGCTCAGAGTGTAAACTTTTTCTGGCAAGAGGCCTCACAGCCTTGACCAGTGTGGTTTAAGGGGGGGTCTGTATTATAAGACCGAGCATTTACAACCACAAACATCGACACACAAACACCGAACTGGTAAAATAGCGAAGGATGTAAACATCGAAATCCGGAACGCCGAACGTATTTCCGTGGCCAGCAGGGTGATCATGGGTAAGAGGAAATATATCCTTTTCCTCACTGTAGTGTGATCTCGGAGTTGGTATATTTAAGTGGGGGGGGGGGTGCAGGGGGGCTTGCTCCCCTGCAAAAGTGTGTTTAATGAAGTTTGTTTTTGTAGAGTGATCTCTTTCTGGATGTTATCACAGGGGGATAGGAGCAGCGCACTCTTACAAACATAAGCAGTTTTCTCTTTCTGTATCTTCTGTACTCTGAATAGCATGAATGTTAGAAGGGGCAGAATTTTGAGGGTTGATAAAGATAGATGAAATGTAGTTATATCAGTAGTCCCTGCCATAAGCGTTTCAGATAAGTAGTTGCAACATATGAAGACTGTTTTCACAGTATAGATAAAGTTAATGCACACACATTACAATGTACTTTTGACCGGATGGAATTTAACCTTTACCGTTCATTGGCAATTGAAGCTAGCTAACTTTGTCACCTAGGAGTTTAGGAGCTGGCAGAGAGGTGCATTGCGTATTTCTGACCAGCATTTCCCAACAGAAGTTCTAAGCTGCTCTTTACCAGTCAGTTTGCAAAACTGCTCCATGTAAAGTCAGAGCAGTGCCACAGTTCATAACTGTTAATGTAGTATGCATTGGAGGTTTTTAGAAGAATGTTTATTATGCGTTATTTATTGCATACCTCGTACTCCAGTGGTACTCTTCTAATTTTGCTAGAACATAAATTTAGTTTTGTATGACTTTTAGTATCATTTACTTTCTCCTAAGAAATGGGAATGTATTTTCCATGTACCTAGGCTTTTCTTTTATGAAAGCTACACATGTACATGTTTTATGTTTATAGCAGTTCTAAGTGGTGCAGGAAGTGTAAGAAGTTTAAAGTGAGCCAAGAGTGCCTTTTCTTTTGAACTTGCACACATCCAGCTTAATGTATTGTTTGAAAATTGCCAGCATGAAGCACATTGAATTGATTGCTGTTAGACAGTCTGAAAATAAAAGTTTAATTGTGGTACATGCATTTTTTTTTAAGTAGGTTCCATGTATTTCTGCTTGAAAAATTCTGTCTTCAAAGCCACAGAGAAAATGCATACGGGGCCACACTTAACATCACTTTATATTATGGGCCTGCATTTATGCAAAGTCTAGAGTCCTTAGTTTTCGACAGATTCTTAAATTGGTGCCATTTTTACTATCCCCCGTCATCCACTTTGGAGCTTAGCTTTGTCATTTGTTATGGCTCTTATTGTTCATGATTAAGTAGAAGTTTGGTTAAGAGATCTATTCATCGTTCTTTCCTTTTTGGAGAAAAACTGGTTTCTGCCGAGATGCTCCGATGTTCAGTTCTGTGGTAAGGCATACAATTCACATTTGTAACCTATTTCACAATGGGGTCAGAGAGAAGGATCGCGATCATTGTATTCCTTAAAAAAAAAAAAAAAAAAAAACCCACTGCGCTAATAGTTATGAATTTTAACATTGTTTTGACTTTAAGTAGAGGAGTTTGTCAAACTGACTGGTGTTGAGTATCTTAGAAGGAAACTTGTATGTTGTTTGCTCTGTTAAGATAGGATCGGTGCTCGAAAGAAGACAGGCTGTTGCTGAGGCATTGTTAGTATGTCATTTGCATTTGCGTTTAGTATAAAAGTGCAGGCTAGATTACAAATTTCACTGGAGAAAATCTAGAGAAACATTTATTTATTTATTTTGTTAGTTAACTGGGTAAATGAAATGTCCCAAAAGCCCTTTGTAGAATGACATGGGCTTATGAGAGCACGCAAGTTACACTGCAGTTGAAATGCAATGTACAAAATATAGTGGGGGAGCGTAACATAAAGTACACTATATAAGCAGTATAAAACAAGTGTGCCTAAGTCTGAGTTACAGTTTTACATATTCATTTTTACATTGAGTAGAGAAATCTTGATGTAAGCATAAGGTTTGCATATCAGTAGCATTAACCATCATCATCATCCAAACATTTAGACTTATTTTCTTTGAAGAGAGAGAGTTTGCTCCTGTCTGAGTTTAGGATGACTTTGAGGAGGATAGGGAACAGGGAAAAATATCCATGTGTTGTAATCACCAATGAACAAAATTATACTACATATTGTGAAATGACAGAGGCAAAGACTAACAGTTTGTTGAGGTATTATGTTGGCAAAGGGGAGAATCCAGGAGATGCTCAAGGCATCCTTCAGTTGTAAGGCTAGAGATGGAGCAATTTGTCCAGTTCTGTCAATCATCCAGAAGAGGATTGGTTAGACTAGTAGAGATCATGCAGTCCTGAGTTACCAAACTGGTGCCAACACTAGAGCAGAGGGAAGTGTTAAAGACCATTTATATTGTTGGGGGTAGGAGGTAAAGTAGTTAAATAAAGGGCAGGAGAGAAAAGAGGGCATAAATCTCATATGGGGGGACTAGTCAAGCTTGCCTTAAGACAATGCTATTTCACATAAATGATGCTGGTGTTCTAGAAGGCTTTCTCAGAGGTTTGTGACAGAGTGCCAGCCAGCTGAGGGGTTGGTGGCTGCACAGAATGTATTGAAAAAGGGTTTAGAACACTTTGGTGTATGTGCTCAAGCCATATACAATTAAGAATGAAAATAGTAACATTTTTAATTTTTTTTTTTTGTGGAGAGCAAAGCCCACTTTCATTTTCTATTCAGGGATCTGTCCTCTCCTTGATAATTTTACTTTCTGGGGTAACTGTACTTGGGAGGAGCACATGATGTTCTTCATGTTTCACTGTTGCAGTCATAACTGATGGGATTTCCTTCTGTGGAAGCCCTTGGCCAGCCTGACTATTGAAGAATTTTCTCCTGCTGCTGAAGCCAGTGGACATCCTGACCGATATCAAGATGTCTGGGTATAAAAAGAGTCAGCCAGTGCCATAACTTCAGGTCTTTCTTGGTGGTGAAGCCTGAAGCAGAGTGCTGGTCAGTACATCAGTCTTTCTGCACCAGTGAAAGAAGGTGCCTGAAGCTAAGTACCCCAATGGGGAGCTTCTCATATGTTTCTTGACTAATGTCAGAGAAAGTTAATAACCGTGTCCGGTGTGGCAAACAGATACATCTCTGGGACTTTCACTCTTTTTGTGTAACTTCTTTTGAACCAGAACATGACATATCTAGCCATCTTTCTGTGTTCACTTTAACAGTAGGACTATCAAGCATAGGGCTGAGAGTTTAGCTATACACTTTAGCAAGTCACTAGGCCCTTCACGTACTATGCCACCCACTGGTTGGGCTGAGGGTAATCTCCCTTGGCATATGAGGGAAAAGTGCCCAAAACATAGGGTACTGGGTGATGCTAGTTTGCCATCTGCCAGTGCCTTGTAGGCTTGTTATTGTTGAAGAATGTGAAATGGCTTTGCAGTCCTCTCCGACAGTTAATGTCATAGCACAGGCTTCTAGTGAGACCCATTTGGAGTCCAAAATGCTGCCAGGTCTCTCTATTTCTGCACAAGCTGAAGGATTTAGCTCCTCATTTGGGTCTGGAGCTACACTGCAGGTTTTGGCTTCTGACAACCTCTCTCAAACTGACAAAGGGGAGTCTGGAGTGTCTTGTTGTCAGGAGATCGCTTGTTTCACTGTCCTCTGGATTCGGCTGTCCGCCCACGATGTTTTTCGTGTTTCACTGTTGCACTCATTACATTTAGGGTAAACCTGCTGGCAGGTTGCCCTCAGCCGGCCTGAATTCCAAAGTCTTGGATCCTGCATTGGCTGCTGTCGCCCCTTCCCTGACGTCAGGTCGTCAGGGGTATAAAAGAAGCAGCCGATGCCATTTTCTTCAGTCTTTCTTGCCTTGTGGTGCCTGAAGCAGAAGCAGTTCGCAAGTGCCGGTCGGCCGACTCCTGAGATTTTTGTGTTTGAGTTTCAGATCCGAAGTCTTCAATAAAGCTAAGTACCCCCTTGGGAAACTTTTTTCTTGCTCCAGACCGATGTCAGAAAAAGTTAATAATTGTATTTCTTGTGGAAAGCAAATGCCTCATAAGGATTTTCATTCTTACTGTATTCCTTGCCTAGGCCCTGATCACAACGTTACTGGTTGTCGGTTTTGTGCTAGATTTAACCAACGTTAAGCGTCTGTATGATTTTGCTTTAAACTTTTTTGGACGCCGGTTTAATTATCCTGAAATGTCATCCGATAGCCATCTGACTACCGGAGTTTACAAAAAACGCAAAGAAAAAGAAAAACAACCGAGGCCCAAAACCGACGACAAAGCTTCTCCTAAGCCAGTCGCCGGTTCGCTGGTTCTCAGTGAGTTGCTTTCACAGCCCCTGATGCCCGCTACTTTAGAGTCGCAGGCCGCTACCGAATCCCATGTGGAGTCAGCCATGCCGCTGGATACTCAAGGTATTGGAGCCTCGGACGCTAATCCCTCAGATGGGCCCGGAGACGCTGAGCAGGTACCGGCTAATGAGGGCGTATTCAGACCTAAACATCTTTACATAAAAACGACTTCAGCATCAAAGGCAAAGACTAAAGTACCTTCTAAAGCAAGGAAACAAACTCAAGAGCCACGTGGACAGGCCTCTATGCCTAAAAAACAGATGCTTAAAATGGCCGAAGACTTGATTTCCTTGATCAGGGATTCCCATCACCCTCCTGATAAGAGGCCTAGGCAAGACACACTGACTATGAATCTTCAGATCAGGTTTCTATTTCTTCTGATTCTTCTTCTGATCAGGAATATCCCCCCCCATGAGGATTCTGATGTTGAAGAATCTATTCCTTCAGCATCATCTCCTGAGGACTATTCCTTTGGGGAAACCTTGCATACCATGAAGGGAGCATTTCCACTGGGAGAGACAAGATTTTTCAGAATCTGAAAGGAGGCCCAGGGATTTTCTTTTACTACCTTAGCACAGGCCTCTAGCTATTCTACCTGTGTTAGACATTGTAGATGTGTTTTCGGAGTCTAGTCTGACCCCTGACTCCTTACCCCCAGCTCCTGTTGAACCTGACAGATATTACAGGGTTCCTGACTCACACAAATTTCTTTTTAAAAACCCTGCTGCTGACCCAGAAACTATTTCACAGGGTCCAAAGGGAGTTCAGGCTTCCACTGCAAAAAACCCAACCCCCTCTGACAGAGATTCAAGGGCACTGGATAGATGGGGAAAAAAGGTTTACATATCTGCAACTTTGGCTATAAGGGCCTTAAACTCAGTTTCATATCCTTAAGTATCAGCAACATGTTATGGGATTGCTTAAACAGAAAATGTTGTTAAATTCTGAATGTGCAGAAAACAAGGAAATGCAGGATTTATTGTATGCAGCAGAACAAGTTGGAAAACATACTTTGCAATGTGGTTTTGATTCTTTGGAGGCCTCCTGCAGGGCCGCAGCTACAGGTTCTGTAATTAGGAGGCATGCTTGGTTAAAGGAATAAAATCTGCCTGATCATGTTAAAGTTAAATTACTAGATGCACCTTTACAGCATGATACTTTGTTTGGTGTTACGGCAGAAGAGGTGTTAAACAAAATGGAGGACAAAGCTAAATCTATGCAAACTGTCAAAGAATTTTTACAAGTACAGCCACCTAGGTTTAGTAGACACTGGCCTACAAAAAATTAGTCCTTTCCTGTGTCAGACAGACCTCAAAGGGACAGATCCAGACGCCCTAGGGGGCAGATCCCAGGTGCAAGGTTCTTATAGGCCCAAATAATGGGGTGCTTCTACCTCCAAATCTGGAGAAGATAGATCACAAACATACAGAAAACAGTCCTAATGACTCCCCCCTGCCTGCACCAAGCACTTATCTTGTGGCAGCACCCTTAGGGGGAAAATTAGCACTTTTTGCTCAAAATTGGCACATCATAACCCAGGAAAAGTGGGTTCTAAACATAGTGTCACAAGGATACAAGTTCCATTTCCATACTATGCCAAAGGCAAATGGCTGGCCAGATCTGCCAAAAAATCAATGGGCAGAGGCACAAAAACAAGACTCATCCCTCATGGACATGGGGGCCATTCAACAAGTACCAGAGCAAGAGGCAGGGACAAGGATTTTACTCGACTGTTCTTGGTACCCAGAAAGGACAAGGCCTGGAGGCCGATACTGGACCTATCTATTCTGAACACTTTCCTGGATATTCCAAAATTCAAAATGTTGACTTTGCAGCAGCTTCTGCCCATGTTGTTCAAGAATGCTTGGCTTGTTACTTTAGAAAGAGGCATACCTGCATGTTCCAATCAGACAGTCATGCAGATGATACCTAAGATTCAAGGCTGGTTCAATGCATTACCAATTCTCTGCATTGCCCTTTGTAAAGACCCTGGGCACAGTAGATAAGCCAAAGTGCCTGGCACCAGTAATTGCATTCTGCAGACAGAGGAATACAAATATATCCTTACTTGGACAACTGTCTCATTCAAGCAGAGAACAAGGGCATTCTTCTTCACCATCTGGCGTTTGTGACAGGGTACACAGGTTGACTTAAGAAATCAAAACTAGTACCCTCACAAGAGATTACATTCCTGGGTGCAAGCTTGAATACAACTGCCCAGATGGCTTATCTCACGCCTGACAAAGGCAACTGACTACCTATTTCAAAATGTTGGCAACAAAGGCCCAGTTGTCTGCAAGAAAAATTCTGCAGGCTTTGGGCTTCATGGCATCCTGCATCCTACTAATTCCATATGCAAGACTGCATATGAGGAAACTTCAGTGGTACCTAAAAAGTGTTTGGACTCAACATTGCTACAGCCTGGAAACAGTCATTACTCTCATTCCCTGCCTGCAACAGGAGTTTTGCTGGTGGGCAAAGGCTTGTCACCAGAACAAGGGACAGCCATTCACATTACCTCCAGCCAGGCAGACACTAACAACGGATGCATCAATTATGCCTGGGGAGCCCACATGGCAGGAAGAGGCATTCAGGGCACAAATGGTCCTCAAACCAAATGCATCTACATATCAATCAAAAAGAGATGTTAGCTGTTCAAAATGCCCTGACAGCCTTCAAAGACCTACTTCATCCGGGACAACTACTGATAAAGACAGACAACACCATGGTCATGTGGTATATAAACAAGTAGGGGGGGCACACATTCTTACCCCCTTTGCAGACTAGCCATGACCTTGTAGGACACAGCTTTGACTTACCAAGTACATCTGCAGGCACAATTCCTGCTAGGAAAGGAAAATACTCTGGCAGACAAACTAAGCAGAAACCTCATAGATCCCCACGATTGGAAGCTGGATCCACAAGTCTTCAGCATGATAACAAGGAAATGGGGATGCCCAGACATAGATCTATTTGCCTCCCCTCTCAATTACCAACTAAAAAGATTCTGCACAAGGACTTATCACAGACAAGCATGGAAAGTGGATGTCCTATCCTTCAGCTGGAAAATCCTATCAGTATATGCCTTTCCTTCACTGCGTGCTCCTAAAGGTCAGACAGGAGAAGCCAAAGATGATACTGATTGCACCAGACTGGCCACGCCAGTACTGGTATCCAATACCAAGGAACTTATCTCTATACCCAGCTTGGACCTTACCTCAAATACCTCGACAACTGTTCCAGCAAAACAGTCAGATCATGCACAGCCAACTCAGGACATTAAACTTGGCAGCATGGCGGATAATGTAGTCATACAAAAACCACCTCTCAGTAAAGCTGTGATGGATATCATTCTGGAAGCCAGAAGGCCTAGTACTAGAAAGTCTTATGCTGGAAAATGGAAGAGATTCTGTGCCTGGAACCAGGCACAAGGAACTGATAAAGCAGTACCGAATATTCCTCAGATTTTGCAATACTTAACTGAGATGCTGAATAAAGGTATATCTTTTTCATCAATTAAAATTCATGCCTCTGCCATTTCGGCTCATTACAATACAGAGCCACCACTTTTTTCTCACCCTTTATTAAGGCAGTACCTCAGAGGAGCCAAAAATTTAAGGCCCCAAGAAGACCACCAATACCTGCATGGGACCTCAACTATGTCTTGGAAAAGCTCACCCTGCCTCCTTTTGAGCCAGCTGCTACAGCTGATATGAAGTTTTTATCTTGGAAAATAGCTCTGCTCTTAGCAATTACTTCTGCAAGACGAGTTTCAGAGCTGCAGGCACTCATGGCTGTGGAACCTTTCATCATTTTTCATCCAGACAGGGTCTCCCTGAGGACAAACCCAACATTTATGCCTAAAGTAGTGTCCAGTGTGGCTCTCAACCAAGCCATCCATCTGCTAACCTTTTACCCAAATCCACAGAACAAGGGGGAGAGAATTCTGCATTCTTTGGATGTACACAGACAGCTTAGATTTTGCTTGGACAGAACCAAAGCTTTCAGGAAGACAGAGCAATTACTAGTGGCATAGGCTGCAGGATCACAAGGAAAGCCTATCTCAAAGAAGACTATTTCTAAGTGGTTAGGCCACTGCATTCGTTTTTTCTACTTACACCATGGCAAGCCAGTGCCTAAGGGCATTAGGCCTCATTCCACCAGAGCTGCAGCCACCTCAGCAGCCTTTCTCAGGGGAGTACCAACCAGAGACATTTTAGAGGCGGCTACTTGGAGTTCACTGCACACCTTTACAAAGCGTTATCATCTGTCACTCTACTCTAAATCCAGGGCAGGCTTTGCCACTGCAGTTCTGCAGGGCCTCATAGCCGCTTCTACTGCTGTCTAGTTCCAGCCTCCCAACCATAGCTTTGGGACTCTACCCAAATGTAATGACTGCAACAGTGAAACACGAAGAACATAGTACAGTTGTGTACACTTACCATAAATGTAGATGTTAGAATGTGTTCACTGTTGCAGTCCAGGTTACCCACCTTCCCCCCTTTTTTCTTTTGGATCTTATCTTTCCTTCTCTGATTTATACTACTTATGTGGTGTATTTGCTTATAGACGAAGGTAAAATTTATATTGATGTATTTCTGAATATATATATATATATATATATATATATATATATATATATATATATGTATATGTATATATATATATATATATAAAGTTTGGCTACCCTTTTTGGGGGCACCTGATATCTGGGGCAAGACAAACTGAAGAAAATGGCGTTGGCTGCTTCTTTTATACCTCTGACGACCTGACGTCAGGGAAGGGGCGACAGCAGCCGACGCAGGACCCAGGACCCAAGACTTTGGAATTCAGGCCGGCTGAGGGCAACCTGCCAGCAGGATTACCCTAAATGTAATGACTGCAACAGTGAATACACTTGAACATCTACATTTATGGTAAGTGTACACAACTGTACTTTCCAGCCATAGAGAGGACATCGCTCCCAAGTCCATTACTAAGGCCTCACATAAAAAGACTGCATCCAACTTTCTCCAGTCAAGGCCTACCAGCTACCAATCCCAAACTGAGACCTATCAACAAGACCGAGTTAGGTTGACTTAAGATATGATCACCATAGTCAGATTCAGACACTCATCTCTGTCCCAGGTTCTTTCCCTGAATCTTCTCCTAGAAAAAGAAGTGTTCTTTATCTCCCCTAGGAGTCGTCTGATTCTTTTGACTCCAAGGATGATGGTGATGAATCCACCTTTTGAGACAGGTTTATCTGTTGCCTTCTATGGGGATTCAGATTCCAGTGAGACCCTTGCCTCGACCTACTCTCCTGAGGACATTTCCTTTGGGGAGATCCAACAATACTCTATGGGAACGCTTTGAATGGGAAGCACAGGACTATCCACAGTCCAAGAAGAGGGTTAAAGAATTTCTAAATCTCCCTGAGCATAAACCTCTAACCATTTCTCGAGTCATAGAGGTAGTGGATGATATCTTGCTGAATTCTTCCTTACAACCAGATTCTCTCCCCACCCATTGAAAATCTGATAGATTTTACAGGGTTC
The DNA here is from genome assembly GCF_019279795.1 of Protopterus annectens. NCBI lineage: Eukaryota > Metazoa > Chordata > Ceratodontiformes > Protopteridae > Protopterus > Protopterus annectens. The sequence continues at coordinate 720,265,155 of NC_056747.1, forward strand.
TGGATTCCCACAGAGACCTTTTCAAGAACCCTGTAGTAGACCCTGAAGTGGTGACTAAGGGTCATAAGGGACCTAACGCTAGTATTTCCAAAAATTCCTTCCCAGCTAACAAAGAAAAGTTTACACTGCTGCGACCCTGGTCACGAGAGCTTTGAATCGCCACTTTCTTATGTTGAAATATCAGGAAACCATTTTAGATGATGTGAATAAAAAAATGATGGAATTTGGAAGTAAGGCCCTCCAAAGAACTGCTAGACTTGTGCAATTCTTGCTGGTAAATAGCCAAGCACTTTTTGCACTATTGCTATGATGCTCTGGAAGCTTCTAGTAGGGCAGCAGCTACAGGGATCTATCATTATAAGACATGCCTGGCTGAGGTAACAGTCCCTCCTTGCACACATGAAATCAAGTCTCTTGTATGTTTCTTTGGACAAAGATTTCCTTGTTGCCCCCAAGGCTTGAAGCCTTGCTTAAGAAGATTGAAGGTAAGGCCAAGTCCACACAAACGATCAAGGACTTTCTTCAGGTTCAACCCCTCTCACTTCAACTGGAATTACACTACCAAACACTTGTCCTTTCCAGACTCCCAGTTTAAACCTAGATGAAGGGAGTCAAAGGCAGCACCAGCGACTGAGGCAGTGGCAAGCAGATTGCAATAGACCTGTGGGATACCACCAACAGAGACCCAGTAGGGAGCAATCATGACTCTTCCATGATGCTCCCTTTCCCTCTCTCCCCCAGTCCCACCCCTCTCAGATTAGGAAGACTGCTGTCCTGCTTCTTTGCTTTCCTACTTCTTAAAGAATTGGACCATCATTACCAGGAGTAAGTGGGTACTAAAAGTCATATAAACTGGTTACACACTCCACTTAAAATAGCCTCTAATTTGATCAAGTTTCCCAAATATTCTACCAAACCAGCAAACAGAGGCCTTAAAGCAAATACATTGTCTATGCACCCAAGGCTCTGTGGAATTAGTACCCAACACATTACAAGAAAAAGGATTTCACTCCAGGCTTTTCCTAGTCCCCAGAAAAAAAGGATACCTGGAGGTCCATTCTGGACCTGTCGAGGCTCAACAGATTCTTGCAGGTACCAAAATTCAAAATACTAACCCTTCAAAAATTGCTGCCCATGATTTCACCCATACATGGTAACCTTGGATCTAAAGGACCCATACTTCCACATCCCCATAGAAAAATCTCACTGGAGATTTTTTACGCTTCAGAGCAGGTGTGAGGATTTATCAGTTCTGGGGTCTATATTAAAAGACCAAAGAGGTGTTTCAGCGAACACCTCTTGGTCGACACGTAATGAGCGAATGCACTAAAGCACAAACGCTCAAAACAGCAGTTGCTTTCCCTGGGAAAGAAACCGCTAACACACACACACACCTGTGCCCCCCACACCCCCCTAACTAAATATACCAACTTCAAGATCGCACTACAGTGAGGAAAGGGGCAAACACATGGGGATGGCCGAGCGATTTCTTTCCCAAGGAATGAAATCGCGGTTTTGAGCGTTCGCTCATTACGTGTTGACCAAGAGGTGTTGGATGAAACACCTCTTCGGTCTTTTAATATAGACCCCAGTTCTGCACTCTGCCCTTTGGCTTGTCTTCTGCACGCAGGCCTTTCACAAAATGCCTAACTCTAATGATCGCCTTATTTAGGTTAAAGGGCATTCATATTTATCCCTGCTTAGATGACTGCCTCATTCAGGCAACAGATCTAAAAAAACTCAAAGCAGATCTACTTTAAACTCAAGAAATCCTGACTTTCCTGAGCTTCAGCATCAATACCCAGAAGTCTCATAGGTTAATAGGAGGTTACTAGGCTATTGACAGAGGGTTGTTTTAAGACTAGCCTATTACACCCGTTTATATTTCAAGAAAAAAACTCTAGTCAAATGCCTAAGATTATTATTATTAATGACTGCCCATGTTGACGAGGGATGTGGGAGGAGTTCTGGCAAGGATTTGCAGTTTCCCATCCATTCATCCAGGCTCCTTTTGAACAGAGTCATAGAGTTGCTTTGCTTAACATAGATTAATCTATTTCAGAGAAGTGGCAACCTCTGTGAGATGAATTTGTCTCTCCAGCATGTCCTGTTTAAATCGCAGGCCAGATTTTGGTCGCTGGAGTGTGTAATTCTAGTCCCATTTGAATTAAGCATGTGCCGCAACTTCGTCAGGTTGGGGTCAGAAATTGCTCTGTAAGCCAGGCACAAGTCTCCCCTAAGCAGCCTATGTGCTATTGAATACAGTGACTGTCTTCAGTCTGTCTGTGTAAGGCATGGTCTGAAGACCCTGGATGATCTTAGTTAAAAGTCTCTGGGGTCTCTCCTGTTGCTGCAGGTGCCTGGAACAGTACATACCAAAGGGGGTGTCATACTCAATTATGGGCCTTATAAGGGATGAATATAGGGGGATTATAACCTCTTGCGGCTTTGCCTTTGGTAATCAAATGTGCAACGTTGAATGCCTTTCTTACTACAGTGGGCACATGGTGGTCAGGGTTTAGATCGCAGTCTACTTGTGTGCCCAAATCCCTCACTACAGTGTTTGTACTTATGGTATTGTTGTTTATTTGATGGTCAGTAGGGACATTGATTTTACCGAAGGGGATGATGATGCATTTTTTTGCATTTAGTTTGAGTCCATGGCTTTGGCACTAGTCATTGGTCTCTATAAGCCCCTCTTGGAGAATACTGACATAATTTGAGGAGTCAGTGATAACGCCAAGTTTGCAGTCGTCAGCCACAGCCACTTTGTTTTGGCCTGAACTTCTGAGAAGTAAATACCAAACAAAAGGGGGCCCAGTACTGACTATTGTGAAACCCCACTGGTGACAGATCTGCTGGTTGAGGTGGAGTCACCCATTTTGGCTTAGTAACCATACACATGCTATCAATTTGTGACCCAGCTAACAACAAAGGGGTTGACAGGTGGGGTGAGTTGGTCAGTAATGCCTGAATGAGGGATTGTGTCAAAGGCCTTCGCCAAGTCCAGATGTGCTGTGTACACATATTTGCCATCATCTGCAGCCCAGATTACATTTTCAAAGAAGTCTACTAGGTTTAACAGACAATGATTGACCCTTTACAAAGCCTAACTGTATTGGATGAAGGATTTGGAGGTCACCTATATCTTTATTTTTGAGGTCAATGATGATGCATTCCATGGCCTTGCAGATCAGGCTAGTCAAGTTTATGGGTCTATATTCTCCAGATCTAAGTCACCCTTGTAGAGGGGGATAACGGTCGCAGTTTTCTATTCTGCTGGGACAAATTCTGTAGTCAGGTTGTGGTTAAATAGGGTGCCTAAGGGGGTTACTAATTGCTGTTTCCGGTCTCGGAACATCCCCACGAACAGGATTGTGTGTCTGGAGGCTTTGTTAGACTCCTCACTTCAGAAAGCCTTCCTTCCTCCAGACATGGTTACCTTTCTAGTTCTGTACTTCCAATAGCTCCTTCTCAGGGACTGCCTCACAGCCAGTGAGAACCTCAGAGCCTTGGGTTACATGACCTCGTTACCCGTCATGATCCCCCTGGCCTGGACTACATATGCGGAAACTGCAGTGGTACCTCAGAAATGTGTTGTACCAACATTCTCAATCCCTCAATTTCAGAATGGAGCTTCTAACTTGTCTCAGGAAATAGTTTGCACGGTGGACCCGAAAATGCTCCCTCAACCCAGCCGTCCTGATGTTCATCGTGTTTCACTGTTGCAGTCATTACACTTGGGTTATCCTGCTGGCAGGCGACGCGTAGTCGGCCCGAGTTCCAAAGTCTTGGTCTGGCGTCGGTTGCTGTCGCCTCATCCCTGACGTCAGTGTGCCAGGGGTATAAAAGATGCAACAGACGCCATTTTCTTCAGTCTTTCTTGCCGCGCGGTGCCCGAAGCATAAGCAGTTCACAAGTGCCAGTCGGCCGACTTCTGAGATTTTCAAAATTGAATTTCAGAACCGAAGTCTTCAATAAAGTTAAGTACCCAGTTGGGGAAACTTTTTCTTGCTCCAGACCGATGCCAGTAAAAGTTAATAATTGTATTTCTTGTAGGAAGCAAATACCTCATAAGGACTTTCACTCTTACTTCATTCCTTGCCTAGGCCCTGACCACGACGTTACTAGTTGTCAGTTTTGTGCTAGATTCAATAAACGCACTATTAAACATCTGTTTGATTTTGCTTTACATTACTTTGGACGAAGATTTAATTACATAATGCCGTCGGAGCAACCGACGACCGGAATGTATAAAAAACGCAAAGACAAAGAAAAAGACAGGCATCCGAGGTCCAAAACCGACGACGAAGCCTCTTCTAGGCCAGTCGCTCAGTGAGGCGCTTTCGCAGCCCCTGACACCCGCTACCTCAGAGCCACAGGCCGCAACCGACAGCCACGTGGAGACACCGAGGCCTGTGGAAACTCAAGGTATTGGGTCTATGGAAAATATACCCTCGGATGGGTCCAGAGCCGCTGAGCAGGCACCGGCTTCTGAGGGTGTTTTCAGACCTTCACAGCTGACAATTAAAGCTACTACAGCAGCAAAGGCAAAGTCAAAAACGCCATTAAAGACAAGGAAACAAGTGCAGCATTCTCCGGAACAGTCATCCATGCCAAAGAAACAGATGCTTAAAATGGCCGAAGACCTTATTACTTTAATCAGGGGCTCCCATCCCCCTCCTGACAAAAGGCCTAGGCAAGACACTGATTAGGATTCCTCTGATCAGGTTTCCATTTCTTCTGATTCTTCTTCTGACCAGGGCTATTCACTCCCTCCTTATGAGGACTCTGATGCTGAAGAGTCCATTCCTTCAGCCTCTCCGCCTGAGGATTACTCTTTTTGGGGAAACCCTGCACACCATGAGGGAGCATTTCCATTGGGAGAGCCAGCATTACTCAGAATCCAAGAAAAGGCTCAGAGATTTCCTTCTTTTGCCTCAGCACAGGCCCTTAGCTATCCCCCCTGTGCTTGATATTGTTGTTGATGTTTTTTCTGAATCCAGTCTGTCTCCAGATTCTTTACCCCCTGCACCAGTAAAGCCAGACAGGTACTACAGGGTCCCAGACTCTCTTAAATTTCTTTACAAAAACCCCGCTGCAGACCCAGAAACTATTTCTCAGGGCCCAAAAGGGGTTAAAGCTTCCACTGCCAAAAATCCTGTCCCCTCAGATAGGGATTCCAGAGCTCTGGACAGATGGGGGAAAAAGTTTACACTTCTGCTACTTTAGCTGTAAGAGCTTTAAAATGTCAGATTTCCATGCCTAAATGTCAGCAGTATCTCATGTCATTGTTAAAGCAGAAAATGGTTACAAATATAGAAAGTCCTGACAGTATTATTGCATGCAGTTGAACAAGTGGGAAAGCATACTCTCCAATGTGGTTTTGATTCATTAGAGGCTTTTTGTAGAGCCGCAGTTACAGGCTCAGTTATTCGGAGACATGCTTGGTTGAAAGAACAAACTTTACCTGACCATGTTAAAATGAAATTATTGGATGCTCCGCTACAGCATGATACCTTGTTTGGTGTTAAGGCAGAAGAGGTGTTAAAGAAAATGGAGGATAAAGCAAAGTCAATGCAAACTGTAAAAGATTTTTTACAGGTTCAGCCACCTAGATTTAGCAGAAACTGGCCTTCAAAAAATTGGTCCTTTCCAGTGTCAGACAGGCCACAAAGTGGCAGATACGGACGCCCAATAGGCAGATCACAGCCCCAAGGCTCCTACAGACGTAAACAATGGGGTGCTTCAGCCCCCAAAGGAGGAGAAGACAAATCACAACCTTATAGGAAACAGTCACAATGACTTCCCTCTGCAAATGCCTAGCTCTTACCAGTTGACAGCACCACTAGGGGGAAAGCTAGCACTTTTCTCAAAAAATTGGCACATGATCACCCAAGACCAGTGGGTGTTGAATATAGTTTCTCAAGGGTACAGGTTCCACTTCCACACGCTTCTAAAACCAAAAGGTATGCCAAACCTGCCACAAAACTAATGGGCAGAGGCACAAAAACAGATTGCTGCTCTTATGGATATGGGAGCTATTCAAAAAGTTCCACAAGAAGAACAGGGCCAAGGATTTTACGACTTTTTCTCGTACCCAGAAAGGACAAAGCATGGAGACCAATACTGGACTTGTCAATCCTAAATACTTTCCTGGATGTTCCAAAATTCAAAATGTTAACACTACAACAACTCTTGCCCATGCTGGGCAAAGAGGCTTGGCTAGTTACTTTGGATCTCAAGGAGGCATACCGGCACGTCCCAGTCAGACAGTCATGCAGAAGATACCTCAGATTTATAGCTGGCTCAATGCATTATCAGTTCTCTGCACTGCCCTTTGGCTTATCTACTGCGCTCAGGGTCTTCACAAAATGCCTGGCACCAGTAATTGCATTTTGCAGACAAAAAGAAATTCAAATATATCCCTACTTGCATGACTGCCTTATTCAAGCAGACAGCAAGGACATTCTTCTAAAGCACCTGGCGTATGTAAAAAGACTACTAGTTTGTCTAGGGTACACAGTAAACGGAAAGAAATCAAAACTAGTGCCCTCTCAAGAGAAAATATTCCTGGGTGCAAGCTTAAATACAACTACCCAGATGGCTTATATCACGCCAGACAAACAAAGGCAACTGACTTATTACTTTCAAATGATGGCAACAAAGACCCAGCTCCCTGCAAGAAAAATTCTGCAGGCCCTGGGTTTCATGGCATCTTGCATTCTACTAATTCCATATGCCAAACTGCATATGAGGAAACTACAGTGGTATCTATAAAGTGTTTGGACTCAGCAATGTCACAGCCTAGAGACAATCATAACCTTGATTCCCTGCCTACAACAGGAGTTTCGATGGTGGTCCCAGGCCTGTCACCACAACAAGGGACAGCCTTTCACCTTACCTACAGCCAGGCAGACAATAACAATGGATGCATCGGATTATGCCTGGGGAGCACATACGACAGGGAAATGTATTCAGGGCAAGTGGCCCAAGGAAGAAATGCATCGTCACATCAACCAAAAAGAGATGCTAGCTGTACAGAATGCCCTGACAGCCTTCAAGGACCTAATACATCCAGGACAATTACTAATAAAGACGGACAATACCACAGTTATGTGGTACATAAACAAGCAAGGGGGCACACATTCCTACCCCCTATGCAGACAAGCCATGACTTTATGGAACACAGCACTGACCTACCAGGTACATCTGCAAGCACAATTCCTGCCAGGAACAAAAAACACACTGGCAGACGAACTAAGCAGAAATCTCATGGATCCTCATGAGTGGAAGCTAAATCCACAAGTGTTCAGCATGATAACAAGGGAATGGGGACGCCCAGACATAGATTTTTGCCTCCCCTCACAATTACCAATTACAGAAATTTTGCACAAGGACTTATCACTCTCTAGCATGGAAAGTGGATGCTCTATCTTTCAACTGGAAAAACCTGACAGTCTATGCCTTTCCTCCGATGCCTCTTCTCACCAAAGTGCTTCTAAAAGTCAGACAAGAGAGGCCAAAAATGATCTTGATTGCCCCAGACTGGCCATGCCAGCACTGGTATCCAATCCTAAAGATTTTGTCCCAAGGTCCACCTTGGCCTCTACCTCAAATCCCTCATCTTCTGACGCAGCAAAACAATCAGATTCTGCACAGTCAACTCAGAACCTTAAACCAGGCAGCATGGCAGATAATGTAGCCACTCAGACTGCACCTCTCTCTAAAGCTGTTATGGATGTAATTTTGGAAGCCAGGAGACCCAGCACTAGAAAATCTTATGCGGGAAAATGGAAGAGATTCTGTGCTTGGAACCAGGCACAAGGCTCGACCCTCTGGTCCCTAATATACCTCAGATTTTACAATACCTGACTGAGATGTTGGACAAAGGCCTATCTTTTTCTTTTATTAAAATCCATGCCTCTGCAATTTCAGCTCATTACAATACGGATCCTCCTATTTTTTCACATCCTCTACTACAACAGTACCTCAGAGGGGCAAAGAGTATAAGACCCCCTAGGAGAGCACCAGTACCTACTTGGGACCTCAGTTTTGTTGTAGAAAAACTAACACTGCCTCCATTTGAACCAGCCAGCACAGCTGATCTAAAATTCTTGTCATGGAAAACTGCTCTGCTCCTAGCAATTACTTCAGCAAGAAGAGTTTCAGAGTTACAGGCATTGATGGCTGTGGAACCTTTCCTCATTTTTCACCAGGACAGGGTTTCTTTAAGGACGAACCCAACATTCATGCAAAACGTGGTCTCCAATGTGGCCTTAAACCAAACTATTCATTTGCCTACTTTCTACCCAAATCCCCAGAATAAAGGGGAAAGACTTCTGCACTCTTTGGATATACACAGACAGCTACAATTTTACTTGGACAAAACAAAAGCTTTCAGAAAAACTGAGCAACTGTTTGTAGCATATGCTGCAGGATCACAAGGAAAACCTATTACAAAGCAGACATTCTCCAAATGGATAGGACACTGCATCCGCTTCTGTTATGCACAACATGGCAAATCAGTGCCTAAGGGCATTAGGCCTCATTCTACCAGAGCAGCAGGCACTTCAGCAGCTTTCCTCAGAGGGGCACCAACCAAAGACATATTAGAAGCTGCAACCTGGAGCTCAGTGCACACTTTTACCAAGCACTACCACCTACCTCTCTACTCCAAATCCAGAGCAGGCTTTGCCACTGCAGTTCTGCAGGGCTTGTTCACCTCGCCAAATCTAATCTAGACCCAGCCACCCTTCCTCAGCTTTGGGATTCTACCCAAGTGTAATGACTGCAACAGTGAAACACGATGAACATAGTACAGTTGTGTACCTACCATAAATGTAGATGTTCGAGTGTATTCACTGTTGTAGTCCTGGTTACCGATCCACCATCCCCCTCTTTGCTGGGACTTTTCTGTACTTCTCTACTCTATACAACCTATGTGGTGTATTTGCTTTTAGTAGAATGAAATGTTTTTAGTAATGTATGCATGGTTGTTTGGCATATTTTTATCTTTACATCCTTCATATCTGGGGGCAACTGACATCTGGGGCAAGAAAAACTGAAGAAAATGGCGTCTGTTGCAACTTTTATACCCCTGGCGCACTGAGGCGACAGCAACCAATGCCTACGAGTCGCATGCCAGCAGGATAACCCAAGTCTAATGACTGCAACAGTGAATTACACTCGAACATCTACATTTATGGTAGGTACACAACTGTACTTTCTGGTTCATTTTTCAGGACCGAACTCTGACCCCATATGCCTAGGAAATAGTCTGGGGGGGGCGCACAACAGCAATCTGCAGACACAGGGGGGCAGATTGGACTCTCAATTCAAGAACAAACACATCAACCTAAAAAAACTGATGACGGTGCAAAAAGGTCTGATTACCTTTCAAAGACCCATGAAAGCCAGCAGTACTCCCTAATAAAGACAGACAGTGCCATGGTTATGTGGTAAATAAACAAGCGGGGGGACCCACTCTTACCCTCTTTGTCACCTAGCCTTGGCCCTTTGGGAAACCGCAAACTCCCTAGTTCTGCACCTCATGGCACAGGACCTACCAGGAGCAACCAATCAACAAGTGGATTACTTAAGCAAGAACCTGTCAGACCCTCACAAGTGGCAACTGCGTCAGGAAGTTTTCCCTCAATATAGCCAATGAATGGAATGTGCCACTGGTGGACTTTTTGTCCCCAAAAAAAATGCTCACTTAAAGATTTGCTCAAGGACCAAAACAAGGACAGACAGAAAGACAGATGCCTTTTCCTTCCCTTGGACAGGTCTATTCCTTCCCACAATACCTTTCTCCCCAGGGTACTGCTGAAGATAAGCGAAGAAGGGCCAAGGGTCATTCTAATAGCCCTAGATTGGCCAAGGTAGAACTGGTATCTACTAATGCTGAATCTAAGAAAGTAGAAACTGTGGTTGCTGCCTCAGTGAGTTGAGCTATTAGCACAAAGCAAGGGCATCGTCATATGCCCCAACCTGAATACTCTCAAATTAATAGTTCAGATGATACCTTGACCCCATGGAGGGGGGGGGGGCATCCCTCAACATACAGGTCCTGGACATTGTAAAATAATCCAGGAGAACTAGCACAAGAAAATCTTACTCTGCCAAATGGAAGAGATTCATTATATGATGCAGACAAAAGGAACAGAGCCTTCTTCAAGCTCAAATGCCTTTATTCTTCTAGTAAAATTCATGGTTCTGCAATTTCAGCTTATCTGTTTATGCAACCCCTTTTCTTCTCATGAAACAGTTCCTGAGAGAAGTTATCTGCATTAGACCCATTAGGAATCACCTGTTCCCCGAAGGGATCTCAGTTTCATTCTGGAAAAGCTCACTCTTCCACCTTTCAATCCAGCTGCATTTGCATATATTAGATACTCGACCTGGAAGACATCCTTCCTGATAGCCATTTGGCTAGAAAGGTTTCAGAGATTCAGGCCCTTATGTGTGCGGAACCTTTCATCGCCTTCCACCTTGACAGAGTCTTTCTTAGGATCTACCCTTCCTTTATGCCTAAAGTGGCTACATAGATCTCTCTAAACTAGACCATCCACTTGCCTACCTTTTTTTCCTAACCCTCAAAACAAGGGAGAACGAATCCTCCATACTTTGGATGTGCATTAGTAACTGCATTACTACTTGGACAGAACAGAGAATATCAGGAACTCTGACCACCTTTTTGTGGCCTTTTCCTGTAGCTCTGAGGGGAGACCAGTTTCTAAACAAACTATCTTCAAATGCATCTCCTACTGTATCTTGTTTTGCTATAGCCTTCACGGAAAGAAACTTCCAGACTCTGAGGTTGTACTCCACTAAGGCTACTGCTACATCTACAGCCTTTCTTAAATGTGTAGCAACTAAGGACATTTTGGAAGCTGCTATTTGTCCCTCTACATACCTTCATCAAACATTATCACCTTCCAATCTTCTCCAAGTCCATAGTGGGGTTTGCCATTGCTGTCTTGCAGGGAATCCTTTCTTCTCCATAAACTTTATATCCACCCTCCTTTCAGCTTTGGGAGTCATCCCATCAGTTATGACTGCAGCAGTGAAACATGAAGAACATAGTACAGTTGTCTACACTTAATGTAAATGTAGATGCTTGTGTGTATTCATTGTTGCAGCATTCTTTCCCTCCCCTCTTACCCTATGGGATTGGGGTGGTTATTCTCCTCTGTACTTCCAGGTTGTGCCTCCTCCTCTGTACATGCTTAAGTTTCTGAGCTTGGGCCTTTGACCGTAGGGATCTGTTGGGGGGCTGCTATCTGTTGATTGCAAGAAAGTACCCAGACATCTTGACATCGGTTAGGAGATCCGCCTGCTCCAGGAGGAGGAGGAAATTCTCTGTTAGTTGGGCAGCCATGGGCTTCCATGGCAGGAAATCCCTTCAGTTATGCTTGCAACAGTGATTATACTCGAACATTTACATTTATAATAAGTGCACTTTCTCTCATGCAGCAACCACTGTCAATAAATGCAAGGTTTAACCAGGTGTATATTATTGCACACCTAGTACACCATTGAATCTCTAGTTGTAGTGAAAAACGTTTGAGTGGGGATGGTGAAAAGTGGGTGGACAATGGCTAGATGCAACACCCGTAGTACACTGCGTTGTCTTATTTCAGCATCTTGTGTGTTGGTATTTGTATTGAACTTTTGATGATGATTATAACTTTGTTTTGAAGTGGCATGTGATAACCTCATAGTTTGCATTGATTGCTGTAGTCAGGGTTCTGAGAGCCTTAAGGATTCTTCCAGGATGTTTTGAGGTATTGAGCTTGAAAGTTGAACAGAAAGTTAGTAAAATAATGTACATCTGGAAACTTGCTTTAAAAGGCTGAAAAATGTGAATGTTAATATCAGGCATGGATCTGCTACGCAGCTTTAATTTTTCTCTCATAAGCAGACCTCATGAACTAAATAGAAGTTAGATGGCTTTTATACCGAAACATTTCAGCAACACAGAACTTGTACTACAGTAATTACCTTCAGCACATGAAAATTGACTCTGAACTTCTTGGCACTGTGAATGTGAAACATTTTTTTTATTTTATTTTGTTTAGTTTTATTAATCTGGTTAAGCATGCTGGGTGGAGCCAGTTTTCAGGAGCAATCCAAGGATGAAAATTCCAAGCATAATAAAACTAGTTTTACAGTCCAGATACATAGGAGGTTAAGGAATTTTACACAAGTCACATGGCTTTCAAATTTTTATTGTTTAGCAGTTTATAGATTACAGATGCTTATTAACACATAATACCACAAGTAGATCCTAAGAATAACTGTGCAGAGTATGTACATTTGTACTTAAGAAGTAAAATAATAGCTATATTTTGTCAGAGAAACTGAAGCATGATCATATTCTCAAGATACAACACAACAAAAAGATAATTATTTTTAAGGGTTGTTAGAACTGGATGCAGGTGATGGAATGCTAGGAAAAATAGAAAATAAAAGTATCATTAATTTTATTAAAGCTGCTGTGGTCTCATAACTTAATTAGTGAGATGATTGGGAGAAAGGGAAATTCTGAGTCTGCTAAGTATAAGTAGCAACTAAGCCATTAGTCCAGCTATGATATCCTTCTGTGTCAAAGCAGCAACTTGGTGTGACCTGAGAGAGACACCATTATCACAGTTTCATCACTTGTGAAATATTGGTTGCTATGCAGAAAGGGCTAGAGAACTATATTCAGTGTGAGCCAGTGATGTTCATTCTTCCCTAGTTTCACATAATGAGGTTACATATGCATCTGAATTGAATGTTAAGTGCTGAACCATTTGTTTCACATACACATACATATGTAACCAAATTACTTGAACCTAGGACAAAAATAAAGCACTATGTGATGGTGCTAGTCAATTCTGCATACTTCCGTTATATAACTGTGGTATGAACTAATTCCAAAGATGTATTTATAAGCACTTGAATGCCATTTCAAGATTTCTCAAGGCTTTTAATTTTACAAGAGATTTAAGAAGCAATTTCCTGATTAGAAGTTTGTTTATTTGTTTATTTATGACTGGGTTAGTTTCACCAGGCAAGTGACCTCTTTTCAGGAGAGACCCAAGGTGGTACTTACTGTCCAGGGCATCGCGGAACTTCCCTGCTCTTTTCCTTAGGCGCCTGGGCTACCACCAACCTGAACAGATGGGATTTTAATTTAACTGCTCATAAGGAATGCAGCACCCAACTTTATCTTGCACTTCAGTATCAACAATCCAAACAGCTGGTGTGGGAAAACAACTCACAGCCATCTGCTCTGAAGGCAAATGTGCTGCTATTATGCCAGTGGCACTGTTTAGTTGTCCTGGGTAGATCTGTGGGGCATTTTTCTAACCCTGATTACCAACTTAAGACTGTCATTTTAGAGAACATTGGTGTCTTGCATCTGTGTTAATTAATCTTTAGTTGTGCTTTTTGTCTTGTGTTTAATTCTGTTAAAAATCCTCAATAAAAAGTTGTTAAAAAAACAATGGAGACATGATCTGTGTTGAGCGAGGCAGTTTGAGCTACGTAACTTGTTTAAATGACATAATGTTGAGTGTTATGTAACTGTTTTTGATATTCTGCTTTATGACTTTTGCAAGTGTGTTCAGCTGTCTGGCTTCCACAGAGAGACTATTCCACATAAAAGAAACTTTGTGAACTAGAGATTTGTCTTTATCTCTAGTATTGGCTTTAGATACTTTGTGGTGATAATATGGATCTTTGATGCTTTGTAGGTGTGCTAAAACAATGTAAGATTGAGTATGAAATGAGCTTGAATGCTAAAATGAATAGGATAAAAAATGTGATTGTGAGGGTAATCCATTCTATAGTTCTTTATGCCTTTCACTGTGAATAGTAGGTGTAATAGCAGTAAAATGAAAAAAAGAAAAGAAAATTGCATACTTTTTCAAATTGTAAGAAAAAAATTCTTTATGTGGATTTGTAAGTGCAGGTGAATATTCCTGCAGATATGAGTAGAATTGGTTTTGCTGGAGCTACCAATGGGATTTTTTCATAGTAAATACGTCATACCCTTGCTTCTTAGAAATTATATCACATAGAATATTGTGTGTGTGTGTGCCAATAATGCTGTTATCTTGTGCTTTTATACTGTTGTATCCCTGTCTTTCTCTTCTGTAACCTTCATGCGGTTACTGAAATGGGTCCTCTGTGGATCAGCTTACTACTCTAGTCAACAAATTTAAGTAAGTAAAAAACGTATAATAAAATGTTTTATATTTTCATAAAATGCTGCATTTTCTCAATTGCTTCCCTGGTTCCCTCTCTACCAGTCAATATGGTAACGTATTCTATGGCATGTGTCCACAGACATCTTCATGATGATGTATGTTTGCAGATCCAGGGAGTAGCTGGCTCTTAAAGTCTGCTACCTGTTTACCCATCCTTTCTGTACAGAATGACACCTGCCATGCTGTTAGAGGCATCCATATGCCCCTCTGGCCTGTATGAAAAAAGTCCCAGCTGCTGTTGTCCTTAGCCATACTCCTCCTGACACACCCTGGGTTACTGCCTATATATTTTTTGTCACTTCCTTTGTGTAGCTTCCAGAGCTGCATCCAGTTCTTGGGTTGTTGACAGATCAGGGCCTGAAAGAAAGATTGCATCACTGCTTTTCTTATTGAAACTGTCTCCTTGAGGATGCGTCCTTGCATTCTGTTTACAGCTGTCAGGGTCCTGTCACTGAGCTGATGATCTAGTCTAGGTTTGGTAAGGACCCAGATCCCTTTCTTGCTGTTTTATCATTATTTTTACACCTCCTGTGAGATAATTCACACCTAAGTGGTCGTTGCCCAAATGTAGTGGTTTGCCTTTGTCTGCACTGAAACTAAGCTGACATTTTTCTGCCAACTGCAGCAGACTTTAAAGTCTTTTTAAACTCTTCCTCCAAAAATGTAATTTCTCTACTTGCCTTTGTTTTATCCACAGAGGTTAATCCTGCTCTTTTTTGCCAATTTGTTTGTAATCAACACACTGTAGAGTGCTGAATCCAGGACTAATCCCTGAGCTACTCCATGTCACTCTTATTCCAGAAATTTTCTGCCTTATCTTCATTCGATGCTGCAGTCAGTTTTCCTCAGTCTTGATCCTCCCCCTTCTACAGTTCACCTAGCAGCAATCTGTGTTTGCTCAAACAGCCTTATTTCTTACATTTACAATATAGTTTTTTTAGTCTTTAGCTTACCCATAACTGTGTGCAGTCTTCCTGACAGCCATCTTTGGGTCCAAGTCAGAGGCTTTGCTAAACACCTGATAAAAAGATATTACCAGTATACCAGTGTTAAATTATCCTGTTACCTAGTCATAAAACTGGACTAGGTACGACTGCCAACTCCTTTTGGCCGTTATCCATATTAGTTGTTATCATGCAGGAAGACAACTTTCCACATCTGTCTGAAGGAGACTGGATATGGTCTTTGGATCACAGGGATGCATACCTGCATATCAGGCTTGCCAGTGAGTCTAGGAAGTCCTAGACTGGATTGAGGCCAGACATTTTTGTTTATGAACATTGCTGCGTAGTTTCACCGCAGTCCACAGAGTGTTAACCAGATGCATTTTGATGGTGGTAACAGCTGTCAGGTTGCAGAGATTCATGGTGTTTCCTTGTAGATATGGTATCCCAGAGGGTGTGGAAGGAACTCGACACACTAGAGACCATCCCTAGAAAGCCAGATAAGGTCCTCCCCGAAAGACAGACTTCATTGGAGTAAGGGACCGGCTGCCATTGCCATTCTGGTGGCAGCAGTCACCAAGGAGGAGGCCCTCCGAACAAGGAGTCTCAGGTGCTGGATCAATTTAGGGAAGTGTTTCTATGCCTTAGCCACTTTTGCAGTGAGTGCACTTAATTACTAGTCGCACTTGATAAGGCGTCAGTGGGGACCTAGTGTCTGAGGTGTCAAGTAACTTCAAGGGACAGCAGTCTCCTGATACATGGAAGATGCTGGAGACTCAGTCATCTCCCTGGTTTACATCGACAGTGTTTCAATGAAGCTGATCTCGAACTCAGCTGATGGGACATTTCAAGTGGCAGACTCGGGTATTCATGCTGTGCCACTCTTGGATGCTCTTCTGTAGTTTTATGGACTGTTTCAAGGCGTCCTTCAATGACCCTTTTGACTGGTCATCCTTGTTTAGACCAAGGGTTAAAGACACACTGACAAGGAGTGAACAAGATGAGAAACTGTCTGCCGTTGGAGTACACTTTTCTACACAGTCGGGGGTCATTTATCTCTCCACCCAAAGGCTTGGGAGGCCATCATATCAGACACCTGTGTGTTCAGTGTCCTATCCAGAGGTAAGCCTGTTCCCTTTTTAGAAGTTCCAAATCGTCATCCAAAACATCTCGCAGATGTTCCACCCCATTAGAGACCTTGCACAGTGGCAGCGATTCAAAAGCTGATTATAAATCGAGTCATTCAGGAGGTCCCACCAGACCAAAACAGGACCCGAGGTCTATTCCATGATGTCCATCTTGTATCACTGTTGCAGTATTCTTAACAGTAGGGATCTCCTGACAAGTATAGCCCAACATCCAGCTAGTATACCAAAGCCGTTAGATCTTTTATGCGCTGTATCTCACACATATGCTTCCTGTAGGGGAAGTAGGACACAAAGGTGATGTACGGAGGCAGTTATCCAGAACAGCTTTGCCACCAGTCCAAATGCCGTCATTGTTCATTCATCTAGAGGCCCTTTTGCTGTGCTGAATACCCACTGGGGTCTTTTTTTTCTTTGATCTTTTTCTTTTTTGGTTACTTAGAATTCGTGTTATCCAAGAATGGAAAATGCCAGTGTGGGTGTCAGACTCCCCGTAAGGACCATCAGCCATCATGAACAGTGTCTTTTTTGCCTGGGTGCTTCCCATGACCATAGCATTTGCAAAATATTTGTAACTAAGACTCTTAGAAATCGATTGTCTTCCATGGCCGTCTTTCCTGAGAACTGGAGGCTTAAACTGTCAGCCCAAGGTAGCATGGCAGAATCTTCTAACCCTGATGTCTTCTAATCCTTCGTCAGATTTTCAAACCCTTTTTTTTTCTATTTACTCTATTTAAGAGACCATAGATTTCATTTTCATATAAACTAGAAAAAGTATCTAATAGAGGAGAAGTCTGTGGCACAAAAACACTTGGTTTTCCTATACATAGGAGTTACAACATCACTTGTATCAGATTTAAACAACTTTAACTAAACGTTTCTAATAAACATTCTCAAGTCCACTAATATATCAGCAACATCCGCCCATTGGGCTGGGACAAAAGAAAAACCTTTATTTAAAGTTTGTAAATCATATTGGTTCAAAACCCTTGACAAAATGTTCCATACTAGGTTCTTTCGACGTAATTCCACATTTTCTTTTGTATATGTCCTGGTATCTCTCGGGTGGTTTGCTTTCTCCTGATCATGACTCGTTCTTCCGTTCCCTCGACGGACTGATGTTCATCGTGCATACAGCTGCAGTCATAACAGATGGGTTCTCCTGCCGTCAGGCGGGTCCTCGGTCGGCCGAATTCCAAAGTCTAGGTCCGGCGTCGGTTGTAGTCACTTCTTCCTTGACGTCAGTGCGACAGGGTATAAAAGAACCAGCCGACGCCATTTTCTTCAGTCTTTCTTGCTGCGCGGTGCCCGAAGCAGAAGCAGTTCACAAGTGCCGGTCGGCCAGCTCCTGAAATTACGAAAATTTTGAAACCGAAGTCTTCTTGAAAGCTAAGTACCCCGTTGGGGAAACTTTTCTTGCCTCAGACCGATGTCAGACAAAGTTAATAATTGTATTTCATGTGGGAAGCAAATACCGCATAAGGATTTCCATTCCCTCTGTATATACCTTGTTTAGGCCCAGACCACGACGTCTCGGTCTGTCGCTTTTGTGCTACATTCAACAAGCGCACCATTAAGCGTCGGGCGGAGTTCGCCCAGCATTATTTTGGAAAAACATTTAACTACATTATGTCGTCGGATACTCCGTCTCCAGTTTTGTCTAAAAAACGCAAAGATAAGAACTGACACACAAGGTCCGCGGCCTCTACCGACACCACGCCAAAGCCGACTACACGTGGTCTGGTTCTCAGCGAGGCGCCTACGCAGCCCCTGACTACTGACGACACTTCATTGGCGGTGTCTCCTGTGCCTGAGGTCGCAGGCTCCTCAGCCCACACCCCGACTACAGATACCGAAGCCACTCTTGGCATTGATCCTCAAAATGTGGACAGGTCTACCTCCACTCAAGGTGTCTTCAGACCTTCCTCTTCTTTTTCCATCAAGGCTTTCACTAAGTCTAAAGCAGCCATGCATTCTAAGAGACAAGCTACACAGGGCCCATCTCCAGGCCCCATGCCTAAAAAACAGATGCTTAAAATGGCTGAGGATTTAATTACTCTTATCAGGGGTTCTCAACCCCCACCGGACAAAAGGCCCAGAGTGGAGGAAGAATCCTTCTCCTCTGATCAGGGCTCCATTATTTCAGAGCACTCCGATGATCAGGAACATTCTTACTCCCCTTTTGAAGACTCTGATGCAGAGGAGTCCATTCCTTCTGTATCCCCCCCCAGAGGATTACTCATTTGGGGAAACTTTGCATACCTTAAGGGAACACTTCCACTGGGAAGGCCAAGATTATTCAGATTCCAAGAAAAGGCTTAGGGAATTTCTCTTGCTACCTCAGCACAGGCCTCTGGCTATACCTCCTGTCTTGGACATCCTAGATGATGTTTACTCGGAGGCCTGCTTTAACCCGGATTCTCTGCCTCCAGCCCCAGTCAAGCCTGACAGGTACTACAGGGTTCCTGACTCACACCAATTTCTATACAAAAGCCATGCTGCTGACCCAGAAGGCCCCAAGGGAATTAAGGCCTCCACTGCTAAAAATCCATTACCTTCCGAGAGAGATTCCAGATCCTTAGAAAGGTGGGGAAAAAGGTATATACCTCAGCTACCTTAACCATGAGGGCCTTAAACTGTCAGTTCCATATGCTAAAATACCAACAGTTTTTGTTATCACAATTGAAAAGTAAAATGTCACAACCTGAACAACCAGACTTGAAGGAGTTGCAGGATTTGATGCATAGTGCAGAACAAGTGGGTAAGCATACCTTACAATGTGGTTTTGATGCTCTAGAGGCCTCATGTAGAGCTGCTGTTACAGGATCAGTTATACATAGACATGCCTGGCTCAAAGAACAAACCTTGCCTGATCATGTCAAAGCTAAATTACTAGATGCCCCTCTACAAAAGGATGTATTATTTGGTGCTAATGCTGAGGAGGTATTAAGGAAAATGGAGGAAAAGGCTAAATCAATGCAAACTGTGAAAGATTTTCTACAGGTACAACCCCCACGTTTCAGTAGAAATTGGCCTTCCAAAAATTGGTCCTTTCCAGCCACGGACAGACCCCAAAGAGGTAGATACAGGCGCCCGAGGGGCAGAGGACAATCCCAAGGATCGTTTAGAGGCAGACAATGGCAAGCTCCTACACAAAGAGGATAACTCGCAATCATTCAGAAAGCAAGCCCAATGACTTTCCCCTTTGCATGCCAAGCAAGACTCAAATGGCAGCCCCCTTAGGAGGAAAACTGGCATTATTTTCAAAAAATTGGCATATTGTCACAAAAGACAAATGGATCCTGGACATTGTAAACAGAGGCTACAGATTCCATTTTCACACCCTTCCAAAAATGAGAGGCATGCCAAACCTGCCACACAATCAAAGGGCAGAGGCACAAAGGCAAATTACAGATCTCAAAGACATGAAAGCTATTCAAGAGGTACCGACGCAGGAACAAGGTCAAGGTTTTTATTCCAGACTATTCCTGGTACCAAGGAAGGGAAAAGATTGGAGACGTATTTTGGACCTATCCATCCTAAACACATTTCTACTCGTACCAAAATTCAAGATGCTCACTCTACAGCAGCTTCTTCCCATGCTGGGCAAGGAGTCTTGGCTGGTAACATTGGACCTCAAGGAGGCATACCTGCATGTCCCAATCAGACAAAATTGCAGAAGATACCTCAGATTTCTTGCAGTTTCAACTCATTATCAATTCTCTGCATTGCCCTTTGGCTTATCTACTGTGCCCAGAGTATTCACGAAATGCCTGGCATCAGTAATTGCCTACTGCAGACTTCAAGGGATACAAATATACCCCTATTTGGACGACTGCCTGATCCAAGCGGACAGCAAGCACATTCTTCTGAAACATCTGGCTTATGTAATAATGTTGTTGAACTCTCTGGGATACACAGTCAACAAAGAGAAATCAAGGCTAATACCCTCTCGGAAGATAATTTTCCTGGGTGCCAACTTGGACACAAACACCCAGATGGCCTACCTCACGCCAGAGAAGCAGGGGCAACTAACTCAATACTTCAGAGCACTAGCAAATTGCACCAGGCTGACTGCAAGGAAAATCCTGCAGGCTCTGGGATTTATGGCATCTTGCATCTTACTAATCCCATGTGCAAAGCTGCATATGAGGAAACTTCAATGGTACCTGAAAAACCTATGGCCTCAACACAGCCACAGTTTGGAAACAATAATACCACTAATTCCATGTCTACAAAAGGAATTTCTGTGGTGGGCTCAAGCATGCCAAACAAACACAGGTCTTCCATTCAGCAAGCCTCAAGCAAATCAAGCCATCACAACAGACGCCTCGGACTACGCCTGGGGGGCGCACATAACAGATAGGTGCATTCAGGGCAAATGGTCCCAAAAAGAAAAGCACCTTCACATCAATCAAAAGGAAATGCTAGCAGTAATAAATGCAATTATAGCTTTCAAAGACCTTCTGCAACCAGGTCAACTATTGATCAGAACGGACAACACCACAGTTATGTGGTACATAAACAACCAGGGAGGAACACATTCATGCCCCCTATGCAGACTGGCCATGTCACTTTGGAACATGGCCATGGACTTACAAATCGAACTACAAGCACAGTACTTGCCAGGCCAGGAAAACACGCTGGCAGACAACCTAAGCAGAAATATGACAGATCCACACGAATGGAAGTTGCATCCAAAAGTTTTTACAGAAATAATCCAAGCATGGGGAAGGCCAGACCTAGATCTCTTTGCCTCCCACAAAAATCGCCAATTGACAAAATTCTGCTCAAGGATTTTCCATCCAAAGGCCTGGAGAGTGGACGCTCTCTTTCAGTTGGACATCAGTGACAGTTTATGCCTTCCCACCTCTTCCTCTGCTGCCCAAAGTTCTATTGAAAACCAGAGCAGACAGACCAAAGATGATTCTCATTGCTCCAGACTGGCCAAGACAACACTGGTACCCACTCCTGAGGAGCCTGACACATTCCCCACCATGGACCCTGCCTCTAATGCCTCTTCTCCTGACTCAGCACAGCTTCAAAACTCTTCACAGCCAGCTAAAACACTCAATCTAGCCGCATGGAAGATTCCTTAGCATCACAACAGACCCTACTCTCCAAGGAGGTGCAGGATGTCATTTTGGAGGCCAGAAGGCCATCACCTAGAAAAGCTTATTCCGCAAAATGGAAACTGTTTTGTATCTGGAATGAGAAAAAGGGCCAGGATCCTGGAAAACTGAATTTACCTCAAATACTACAGTATCTAGCTGAGCTGCTAAGCAGTGGACTTTCATTCTCCTCCATCAAAATGCATGCCTCAGCCATTTCTGCAGAATACAACACTGATCCACCCTTATTCTCTCACCCTCTCTTAAGACAGTTCCTCAGAGGGGCTAAGAATCTAAGACCCCCAAGGAAACAACCAATACCTGCTTGGGATCTCAATTTCATTCTGGAAAAACTGACCTTGCCTCCCTTTGAGCCAGCTGCCTCATCAGATTTGCAATATTTGTCCTGGAAAACAGCTTTCCTTCTGGCTATTACCTCAGCTCGTAGAGTTTCAGAACTACAAGCTCTCATGGCTGTGCAGCCTTTTATCATCTTCCATCAGGACAGAGTTTCCTTATGAACCAACCTGTCCTTTATGCCTAAAGTGGTATCCAGGGTAGCTTTGAATCAGGCCATACACTTACCTACCTTTTATTCTAATCATCAAAGCAAAGGGGAGAGATTATTACATTCCTTGGACATCCACAGACAACTGCGTTATTATTTGGACAGAACAAAGCCTTTCAGAAAATCAGAACCGCTCTTTGTGTCCTATGCTGTAGGAGCTCAAGGAAAGCCAATTTCCAAACAGACAATCTCAAAATGGATAGCCCACTGCATACGATTTTCCTATTCTTTTCATGGCAAAACTGTACCTACAGGCATCCGATCTCACTCCACAAGGGCCACAGCTACCTCTGCAGCTTTCCTCAGATGAGTTCCTACCAAAGATATCTTGGAAGCAGCCACTTGGAGTTCTGTGCATACCTTCTCCAAGCACTACCACCTACCATTATACTCCAAAACTAGAGCAGGCTTTGCCACTGCAGTCTTGCAGGGCATCCTGGCTCCTCCTAGTTCCACCTAGTGCCTACCACCCTTTTCTTAGCTTTGGGATTCTACCCATCTGTTATGACTGCAGCTGTATGCACGATGAACATAGTACAGTTTTGTACCTACCATAAATGTAGATGTTCGATTGCTAATACAGCTGCAGTCCAGGTTTCCCTCCCTCCTTCCCCTCTTGGGACAGGCCTATTGGCTAACACCTCCTCATACAACCTGATTGGGGTATTCATTTATGGTGTATTTGCTTGCAACTACTGTATTTTGATTATATTGCATTGCCTTATTACACAAATTTATGTATTGCCTTCCTTCTGGGGGCACCTGACATCTGGGGCAAGAAAAACTGAAGAAAATGGTGTCTGCTGGTTCTTTTATACCCCTGGCGCACTGACGTCAGGGAAGAAGCGACGACAACCGACGCCGGACCTAGACTTTGGAATTCGGCCGACCGAGGACCCGCCTGACGGCAGGAGAACCCATCTGTTATGACTGCAGCTGTATTAGCACTCGAACATCTACATTTATGGTAGGTACAAAACTGTACATGTCCTTCAAGGATGCATCTGCAGTCTTTACAAATGGGTTGTCCTGTCGTCAGGCAGCCCTTCGGTCGGCCGGATTCCAAAGTCTGGGTCTGGCTTCGGCTGGTGTCGCACTTCACCCGACGTCATTGCGGCAGTTTTTCGGGTATAAAGGCATCAGCCGACGCCATTTTCCCCAGTCTTTCTTGCCGCGTGGCCAAGCAGAAGCTGTTCGCAAGTGCCGGTCGGTCAGATCCAGAGATTACTACTACCGAATACTACTTCGAAGACTTCTATAAAGCTAAGTACCCCGTTGGGGACTCTTTCTTGCCTCAGCCGATGTCAGAGAAAGTTAATAGCTGTTTATCTTGTGGGAAACAAATACCTCATAAAGATTTCCACTCCTATTGCATACATTGTTTAGGCCCAGACCACGACGTAGTAGCTTGTCTAGCCTGTGCTTCTTTTAACCGGCGAACGCTTAGACGTCGCTCGGACTTTGCTGAACAGATTTTCGGCTCCGATTTTGCCTACATTATGCCGTCGGATCCTCCGACTACGCAAATAACCAAAAAACGCAAAGAAAAGGACCGACACTCGCGGTCCGCGGTTTCGGCTGAAACCGCGGTTAAGCAAACCACGAAGCCAGCGGTTCTTTCTTCTGCTGACAACTTGCCTTCTACCGAGGCCTCTTCTAACCTGGTAGAAACGGCTTCTGAAATCCAACCTTCTGTTGCGATTTCACAGGATTTATCAGACACCATACCCCTAGATATTTCTACCCCTGCACGTGGAGCTGCTAGGCCTTCTCCAGCTATGTCTATAAAGACCTTTAACAGGGCTAAAGCAGCCAAAACATCAAAACCTGTGATGCATCAAAACCTGTGCCTGCCAAGCCCTCCTCTCACAGACCCAGCACCAGCTCCCATATGCTTTCTTTGGCAGAGGATCTCATCTCTTTAATCCGTGGAGCCCAGCCTCATCCAGACAGGGCCTCTCTCCCTCCTCCAGAAAAGAGGCCTAGAGCAGAGCCCCCTGAGCCAGTAGCCACAGATGACTCAGATCATACAGATCCTCCTGAGGCTTCTTATTCTCCTTACGAAGACTCTGATGCTGAGGAGTCCATCCCTTCAGCCTCTCCTCCTGAGGAATTTTCCTTTGGGGAAACCTTGCATGCTATGAGGGAACATTTCCAGTGGCAGGGCCAGGATTTCTCAGACTCTAGAAAAAGGCTTAGGACCTTTCTACACTTGCCACAGCATAGGCCTTTAGCTATACCTCCAGTTCTATCTGTTGTTGATGATGCATTTAATGATGCTTGCACTGCTCCTGATACTTTACCTCCGGCCCCTGTTAAGCCCGATAGGTACTACAGGGTCCCGGACACTCATCACCACTTATATATAAGGCTCCTTTTGCAGATCCAGAGACTATCTCCCAGGGCCCTAAAGCTGTAGCAGCTACTTCTTCTAAAAACCCCCTCCCCTCTGAAAGGGAATCCAGGTCCTTAGAGAGATGGGGTAAAAAAGTTTACACCTCTGCTACTTTGTCAGCTAGAGCTTTGAACTGCCAATTTCATATGATTCAATATCAAGAGTTTATGCTTGACCAGTTGACTAAAAAGCTGTCCTCAGAAAAATCTTTAGATAAAAAGTATGTTCAAGAAATGTTACATAACATACAGCAGGTTAGTAACCATTCTTTAAAATGTGGCTATGATGCACTGGAGGCTTCCTTTAGATCAGCCATGACAGGCACAGTTATCAGGAGGCATGCATGGTTGAAAGAACAGGCATTACCAGACCATGTCAAAACTAAGCTTTTGGATGCACCTATGGACAAGGTCAATTTATTTGGTGCTCCCACAGCAGGTACTAAAAAAGATGGAAGAGAAAGCAAAATCTGTGCAAACAGTGAAAGATTTCTTACAAGTTCAACCTCCAAGGTTTAGCAGGAACTGGCCCTCCAAGAATTGGTCCTTTCCGGACTCCTCTAAGGCACAAAGAGGCAGGAATAGGCGCTCTAGAGGCAGAAACCAATCCAGGGGTGCCTACAGGGGTCACCTGTGGCAGGGTAACAACCAACGAGGCACGGATACAGCCACCACCACTACAACAACTCAATCACAGTGACTTGGCGGTGGCTCCGCCAACCAGGGAACAACTAGAAGCACCCTTAGGCGGAAAGCTAACATTATTTACAAGAAACTGGCACTGCATTACAAGAGAAAAATGGATTTTGCAGACTATAGACAAAGGTTACAGGTTCCATTTCCATACACTACCAGGAAAGAGAGGAATGCCAAATCTACCACCTTCTCAAAGGACAGAAGCTCTAAAACAAATATCTCAATTATTAACAATGAGAGCTGTGGAAAAGGTACCATTTCTGGAGCAAGGAAAAGGATTTCACTCCAGGCTCTTCCTGGTACCAAGAAAAGAAAACAAATGGAGGCCTATTCTAGACCTGTCCGCTTTAAACACATTCCTCATCGTTCCAAAATTCAAAATGCTGACCCTACAGCAGCTTCTTCCCATGCTGGGCAAGGAGTCTTGGCTGGTAACTCTAGATCTCAAGGAGGCATACCTGCACATCCCCATAAGACCAATTTGCAGAAGATACCTCAGATTTCTTGCAGGATCAGAGCATTATCAATTCTCAGCATTGCCCTTTGGCTTATCTACTGCCCAGAGTGTTCACGAAATGCCTGGCATCAGTAATCGCTCATTGCAGACTTCAGGGAATTCAAATCTATCCCTACCTGGACGACTGCCTGATACAAGCGGACAACAAAACAAACTAACAGAAGACTTACAAAGAGTCATCTACCTGCTGCAAGCCCTGGGATATACAGTCAATACAAAAAGTCAAGGCTGATTCCATCCCAAAGAATAACCTTTCTGGGTGCAGAACTGGACACATCAAAACAAATGGCATTCCTAACTGCAGAAAAGAAAGAGCAACTTCCCCTCTACTTCTTGGCATTAACAAAGCAGAGCCATCTAACTGCAAGAAAAGTGCTTCAAGCTCTAGGCTTCATGGCATCCTGCATAATACTGGTACCTCATGCCAGGCTGCATATGAGAAAGCTACAGTGGTACCTAAAGAATTTGTGGTCTCAGCACAAGCACAGCCTAGAAACCAAAATTCCAATGATCCCATTCCTGAAGCAAGAGTTCTTATGGTGGGCTCAGGCCTGTCAATCAAACACAGGACTGCCCTTCTGCAAAAGTCAACCAAGACAAACCATCACGACAGATGCCTCAGACCTCGGTTGGGGGGCACACATGATGGACAAGTGCATTCAAGGCCTATGGACTCAAGACCAGTTGCATCTGCACATAAATCTAAAACAAATTATGGCAGTAAAATTGGCAATCCAGACATTCAAACCTTTTCTCCAAGAAGGCCAGTTGATGATAAGGACAGACAACACCACAGTTATGTGGTACATCAACAAACAGGGAGGCACACACTCATACCCTCTATGCCGGCTGGCACAGGACCTATGGGATGTGGCTCTGAGCTACAACATTCAGTTACAGGCAATTTATGTACCAGGGAAGGAAAACATTCTAGCAGACATATTAAGCAGAACTACAACAGATGCCCACGAATGGATGCTGCATCCGGACATCTTCAAAACCATCACAAGAGAATGGGGTGTACCACAAATAGACTTGTTTGCATCCCCTTTCAATCACCAGTTGAAGAAATTCTGCACAAGGACTTACCACCCACTTGCTTGGAAGGTGGACTCCCTATCCTTCAGTTGGAAAAACCTGACAGCATACGCATTCCCACCACTTCCTTTGATGCACAAGGTGCTTCTCAAGATCAAAGAGGAACGTCTGAGGATCATTCTGATAGCCCCAGACTGGCCAAGACAACATTGGTACCCACTGCTGAGGAGCATGTCCCGGGAACAAATATGGACACTGCCCCTGATCCCATTACTGCTGACACAGAACAACTACAACATCCTGCATCCAAACCTAAAAACTCTGCAGCTAACTGCCTGGAACATTACATAACAGCAATTAACACAAATTTATCTCAAAGGGTTAAAGACATAATCCTGGAGGCTCGTAGACCTTCAACAAGAAAGAATTATGCAGCAAAATGGAAAAGATATCTCATCTGGAGTTCTGCAAAGGGGCAAGATGTGACACTGGTGAACATAGCCAACATCCTGGAGTACTTGGCGGAGCTCTACCATACAGGCCTGTCCTATTCCTCCATCAAGATACATGCCTCAGCTATTTCAGCAGAATACAGCTTGGATCCTCCTGTCTTCTCACATCCTCTGCTCAGACAGTTTCTGAGAGGAATTAAAAATGTAAAACCTCCCAGGAAACCTCCATTGCCAGCATGGGACTTGAACTTTGTGCTAGAAAAACTGACTACCTCCTTTCGAACCAGCAGCTACAGCAGAATTGCAATACTTATCCTGGAAGACTGCTTTCCTGCTGGCTATAACTTCAGCAAGAAGGGTCTCTGAACTACAAGCATTAATGGCAGTACAACCCTTCCTGATCTTCCATCAAGATAGAGTGTCCATGAGGACAAATCCTACATTTATGCCTAAGGTGGTATCCAGAGTCTCGTTAAATCAGGCTATCCACCTTCCTACATTCTTCCCCAATCCACAGAACAGGGGAGAAAAGCTCTTACATACCCTGGATGTACACAGACAATTACGCTACTACCTGGACAGGACAAAAAACAATAGAAAAACTGACCAGCTTCTGGTAGCATATGCAACAGGAAAAGAAGGAAAACCAATTTCTAAACAGACAATCTCAAAATGGATAGGAAATTGCATTAGATTTTGTTACTCCTACCATGGAAAGAAAACTCCAGAGAACATCAGGCCTCACTCCACAAGGGCTACAGCCACTACCACAGCTTTCTTACGAGGAGTGGCTACCAAGGACATTATAGAGGCTGCTACTTGGACCTCCGTGCATACATTTGCCAAGCATTATAACTTACCTCTATACTCTAGATCCCGTGCTGGTTTTGCCACTGTTGTTTTGCAAGGGATCCTAACTACACCATAATCTCTTCTCATTTCCTCCTCCCCTAGTTTAGCTATGGTATTCTACCCATTTGTAAAGACTGCAGATGCATCCTTGAAGGACATAGTACAGTTTTGTACCGACCATAAATGTAGATGTCCGAGAGGAATGCATCTGCAGTCAGGATTACCCACCCTCCCTCCCCTCTGAGGTACTCCTAGGGTATTTGCCAATCTTCAGCTAGCTTGGGGGGGATCTATTATGGTGTATTTGTTTGTATATATGTACATACATGCTTATTTTATGTGTTTGCTCTCTACTATTTGGAAACTTTGGCATTTATCCAAATTTAGCCATCCTAGAGGGCACCTGGCATCTGGGGCAAGAAACACTGAGGAAAATGGCGTCGGCTGATGCCTTTATACCCGAAAAACTGCCGCAATGACGTCGGGTGAAGTGCGACACCAGCCGAAGCCAGACCCAGACTTTGGAATCCGGCCGACCGAAGGGCTGCCTGACGACAGGACAACCCATTTGTAAAGACTGCAGATGCATTCCTCTCGGACATCTACATTTA
Source organism: Protopterus annectens (assembly GCF_019279795.1). Taxonomy (NCBI): domain Eukaryota; kingdom Metazoa; phylum Chordata; order Ceratodontiformes; family Protopteridae; genus Protopterus; species Protopterus annectens. Next base: position 720,293,744 of record NC_056747.1, read on the forward strand.
TGGTAGGTACAAAACTGTACTTTTTCCGTTTCACACGAAATAGTAGAGGCAGTTTGGAAAAAAATGAATCACAGTTCAGTAGACTCGTTTTAGGGCGTACCACCATCTCTGGCCCCTATCCTTTCTCCATGGTAACAATTCCTGCATTGCCAGTCACGCCCTCTGGTGTACTATACACAGATTGCTCACAATTCAACGCAGGAAAATCGCTCTCCACGAGTAGGGAAGGAGTATTAACATTAGGAACAACATTAATGCTGGTGCTACCAACAGTTTTATTAGTAGTAGCAGTACCGCACGACACTCTTACATATAAACCTGTTCGAGCATTTCAGTTGTTTTCAATTCAACAATATCACTGTTACTCAAACTCAAAAGTTTATCATATTGTAATTGAACATTCTTAGTGAGTTCTTCCTCTATAGGTGAACAAAAGTCTATTAACAGTTTCATATACAAGCGAAAGCTTATACAGCAGAGGGTATTCACAAAATGCCTAACTCTTTGGATTGCTTTTTGCAGGCTCCAAGGCATTCTTATTTTTCCTTATCTAGATGACCTGCTGCTTCAGGTGCCTTCTCCTAGTCACTTGTCACAGGATCTGGAGTTCGCCATATTTCTCCTCCAAAGTCTGGGGTTTACTTTCAAATTTCAAGTCTGTCCTAACCATGTGTATCTGGGTTGCAGGATTCAGACAGGGACAATGTTGGCTTCCCTTCCACCACCAAAAGTTCCAGTTTTCTTTCAGTCTCTTCTTCCTCTGCCTGCTGTTCTAGTCAGTTTCTTTGAGCCCTGGGATTCATGGCCACTTCTATTCCAGTGCTCCCTCTTGCTAGACTGCACATGCAGAAACTTCAGTTGTCAATGAGTTGTCTTTGAATCAGGCAGGTCAACTCTCTCCCTTTTTTCCTTCTCCTCAGTCTGCCAGTGAGAGGGTCCTACATACCTTCAGTTTTTACAGACAACTCGTGTATTATTTGGATAAAACTAAGACCATTTCATAAATCTGACCTTTTTTTGTTTTTCATGCTAGGACTTTGGGTTTGGCTGTTTCTAAGCAAATCATCTCCTCCTGGATTTCTAAGACCATTTCTTTTTGTCCTTTTCATGGCAAATGCCTGTATACTTCTGTAAGAGCTCACTTCACTAGGAGTGTTGCCTCTTCTGGTACTTTCTTCAAGGGGTTGGACACAAGTTCCATCCTTGAAGTTGCTACTTGGTCTTCAGTGCATAGCTTTACTAAGCATTATGAATTGGATATGGTTTCTAGGGCTAGAGCAGGTTTTGCTTAAACCAGTCCATATGGGTTTGTTGAGGACTCTTCCCAGCCTTCCAGCTGCCAATCCTTTTCTTGAACTTTTGTACTTTCCCTACTGTGAAGCAAACTGCAACAGTGATATAGAAGGACTAGTACGGTTATGTAAACTCTTACCGTAGCAGTACATGCCCTTTTCTTCACTGTTGTAGTATTTTATCCCTCCCTCCAACTCCCTTTTTTCCTTTGGATTTTGCTTTGGTTTCCCTCCTGGCTGAGGGTCTCCTTTTTCCATCTGCATTTTCTCCTCCTGGATGTCCATGGCCTTATTTTGTTCTGTGACGACTGCTGTCTTCTGAGGCAGTTCAGTTCTGGGTAGCTGCATTCATACATCACTTTTATGACCCAAGTCCTGTACAGGGAGTATGTGTGAAGAGTGGCACAAGCAAGATCTAAAGGCTTTTGTATACTGGACGGATGTTGGGCTATCCTTGGCAGGAGATCCCTACTGTGAGGAATACTGCAACAGGGAAGAGGACATCTACTGTTATGGTAAGATTTTACACAACTGTCCTTTCTTTAATTCAAAGAAAACTAAGGACCTCAGAACAGTTTTGGATTTAAGCAAGCAGTTTGTCAAAAAGACCAAGTTCCGGGTGGTCACAGTGTTGTCCATCTTACCTCTCCTGAGGAAGGATGATTGGATGTGCTCAAACCTCAAGGATGCTTACCATCACATCAAAATAGACATGTATTCCAGGAGGTTTCTTAACTTCCGGCTTGGGGCCAATCATTACCAACTCAAGGCCATGCTACTTGGTTGTACCAAAGTTCCCCAGATTTTTGCCTAGTGCATGGCAGTGGTTGCAGCCTTGCTCCGGCTGCAGGGATTTTCAGCTATTTTTGTATCTGGACGATTGCCTCCTCACTGCCAGGGCTTCAATGATCTTGGCTAGGGACTTCTTACTCCACCTTTGTGACAACTTAGGCATCACAGTCAATTATCCAAAATCGAGCCTTCAGCTTGTACAAGTTTTAGAGTTCATAAGGTGTCATTTGGACACAATCAATCAAATCGCCAGCCTCTAGAGGTCCAGTTTTCTGCCTTTGGACACAGGGCCCTGTCAGTGCTTGCAACTCTGAAATCACTGGCACACACAGTTATGAAGCTTCTGGGTCATAGGACTACATTGATAGGGTTGATTTCTTTGGACAGATATCACATGGGGGCCCTAGAATGGACTCTGGCTGTTCAGTGGTCTTTCCTTACTCAGCCGCATTGGGAAATCAAAAGGATAACGAAAGTTTGTCATGAGCAGCTTCACTGGTGGTTCCAGTCCCCTTTGGTAACCAAAGGGAGACCATTTGCAATCACTTCTTCTTCAACCTTAGTCACCATGGATGCCGCTCTCCTGAAGTGGGTATGGGAGGCATTTCAAAGGGAGGATGGTTCAAGGGTCCTGGTCTTCTGCAGGGGCCCACATTCACATCAACGTCCTGGAGATGAGGAGAGTCCTCCCTACTTTGCAGGCTTTTCAAGGCACCCTTTCCTCTGGTGTGCTTGCAATACAGATGAATAATATGTCTGAGGTCTGATATCTCAACAGACGGGGGAGGGACACATTGGTATGTTGTCAGGAGGCTTTGGGAGTTTGGCAGTGGGTGATATATTCTCAGTGGTTTCTAGTGGTGGTTTCTAGTGGCAAAGCACATTCTGGGGAAGTCCAACATTCTGGCCGACAGCCTCAGCAGGAGCATTCTTTTGTTTGAAAGTGGTCCCTAAATCCAAACATGGCATCTTGGATATGTTGGCATGAGGGCACCATTGTGTTTTGATCCGTCTCCCATCCAATGCCAGGTGCGGCTAGTACACCATTGTCCCCCCCTGTGGGACAGTTACCCAGGGACATTCTGGTGCTTGCTTGGCTCCCAGGACTATGTAATGTTACTCTTATCCCCCAGTGCCTTTGATGATCACGTTTCTACTGAAAGCAGTCCACTGCAGTAATCTCCATTGCTCCTTTTGGCCTCCTCGGGTGTATTTTCCCTTCCTGTGGCCTCTTCTGAAGTACTCTACCCCCGTTGGTGCTGGATCCCATTTCTCATCCAGCAGGCTTCGTCCCCCAATCTTCATTCCTTCAGGTTGACCGCATGGTTTCTCCAGTTCCATTGATCGCCAGAAATCCCAAGCTTTCTCAGGCGGTTGTTTATATATTGTCATCATCTAAGAAGGAATCCACTACAAAAGTGTATTTTAGTTTGCAGAAAAGATTTGTGCTGTGGGCAAAGGCTCAAGAACTTAACCCTTTTTCTGCCCCTTTGGAATCCGTTTTGGATGTTCTCGCTGAGTTGTTTCATTCAGGTTGTAACTTTTCTACTATTAAAGTGCAGTTAGTGGCCCTTTATAACTTTCACGCTGGCAGAGATGGTGTGCCTCTGGCTTCATTCCTCAAAGGTACATTTCTGCTCCATCCCTCAGTATGGGATCCAGCTCCACCCTGAGATTTGCCCTTTCTTCTACAGGTCCTTGTAGGCTCTCCATTTGAACCTTTAGCTGCTTCACACATGAAGTTCTTGTCCTGGAAAACTTTATTTTGGTGGTGGTTACTTATGCAAGAAGGGTTTCAAACTTGCAGGCACTTGATTCTTCACTCCCACCTTTATTTGGTGTTACAAAAAGATAGGATTTCTGTTCATATGGACCCTTCCTTTCTGCCAACGGTAACTTCTGAGAATAACCTTAACAGTTTGTTTTACCGTCCTGTGTTTTTTCCCAGTTTCTCCAACAAAGGTGAAGACCTTTTGCATTGTTTGGATGTACATAAGCAGCTGAGATTCTGTTTGGACTGTACCAAAGCTATCAAAATCCTATCAGTTGTTTGTCAGCTTTTCAGAAATCAGGCTGGGTTCACCTGTGTCTTAAGTAACTTTTAATCAAGTGGCTGTCAGATTGTATTTTGTTTGCATACTCTTTGGAAAGTAAGACTCTTCCACACAAGCCTAAGGGGGTCATTCATCAAGGGCTGTGGCTACAGCTGTAGCTTTCCTTTCTAGATTATAAATGGATGATATTTGTGTTGCTCTTACATGGCTGGGTTACCACACTTTTGTGTCAGATTATAAGCTTGAATATTCAGTCTAGATCCATGGCTTTCTTTGCTGCCACTGTGCTGCAGAATTTCCTTCCTTAGCTCTTGTCGAGGAATGTTCGTGGCTGGGATTGTCTCACATGTTGAAGCCAGCCTAAGCAGGCATCATCAGATATGAAAGTTAGATACTCCCCATAATGATAGATCTGTGTTCATCTCCGTCTAGTTCAGCTGTCCCACCTTCTTGTCCACAGCCTTTGTTGACTTGGTGAGTCTTTCCTCCTGAGACTATTGGACATTGGAAGTCATTTGTTCCCACCTTCTGGAGTCTTGCATTCTCCTTGGTTGTCATATTCCATGTTTTGGAAGGTATATTTCCAGAATTATGTTCTATCATTATGATTCCTCTCCTAGGGCAAACTCGATCTGGGGAATTGATGGAGGAGCGGATAGTTGTAGGTAAAGGAGGTGGAGCCAAGTGGGTTAAAGACTTTAGAAATGTCCAGTGTTGGATTTGAAGTCCCACAGGTTGAACCAGATGGAGTTGGGCAACACGGGTGTATCATTATGGTGAGTATATAACTTTCATTGTTTTTTTATTTGTTAGCTGGTAGACCCACTGTTTACAATTGCCTGTTTGTCAGAGGAAAGACAGGTACGTCATTTGACTCAATTCTGTTAGTCAGTATATTAATGACAGACTGAGTCCCACCCAGAAGTACATTAGTACTTTGTAATAAATTGTTACATTTGCATACCATGTGCAAACTAAGGGCACTGGTTGACCTTTCTGTATCCTGGCAATATTCTCTGTTTTTTATTTCACATATGAAATTTAATCATACATGTTGTGTAGTCCAATCTCACCTTCATTTTTGCATATGGGTTCGGAGCCGATCCTGTGCTCTGACTTGGCCGATTTACAAGCTCGAAAACTTCTGGTTGGCTCGTGGCTAAGCAGGTATTCCATAGTGCACCAGTACATACCTCATGTCGTTTGCCATGTCGACGAGTTTGGTTGTGCTTCTCTTGGCTCTGGCTAAGTGTCAAAATTTTTCTATTTAAATTTTGTATTACAGTTATTACTGTGTTGTAAGGTGCTATTATCCTAGGCAGCAGTGTTGTTTGCCCTTTTTGGTGCATTCTTAGCTTAAACTTGTTGTTAGTCTGGTATCCTGTGTGCCAGTTTAGAGTTGTTGTAGGCACCATTGCGCTTTTTTCCGTATCAGGTAGCTTGTTAGTTTGTGGCAGTTCTGCGCTGCTAGTTAACAGGGGCTCCTGTTGTTCTGTTGTTTTTCTAGACCGTTATTGGCAGCTTAGTTTCCTTAATCTGAGATTGTATTTTTGGCAGGGATCCGCTGGTTATTTGCTAAGGGTTGGAGTTCTTCCCTTAGTACTTTAGTTATTTTCTTCAAATTGTTACCACAGGAGATCAACAAGTTGCTTTTAAAAAGAGTCATCCAGTCCGTCCCAGCAGACCAGATAGGATCTGGAACTTGCTCTAGGTTCTTTTTAGTACCAAAATGAACCGGAGATTGTAGGCCAATATTGGACCTCAGCAGGTTAAACAAATCCGTGAAGAAGGACAAGTTTTGGATGGTAACTCTGCAGTCGATACTCCCGTTGATAGGGAAAGACTATTGGATGCGCTGTCTAGATCTCCAAGACGCCTACTACCATACAAAAATGGACAAGGCGTCCAGGAGCCATCTACGCTTCTGGCTGGGAGCAAGTCGTTATCAGTTTCATGCTGTGCCCTTTGGTCTCACCACAGCCCCCAGGGTGTTCACCAAATGCATGGCAGTAGTGACAGCTCACCTGAGACGTCAGGAATTCCATGTGTTTCCGTATTTGGGCGAATGGCTCCTGACCGCCCCCACCAGGCATCTATTCCTCCAAAACAGGGACGCCACTATTCAACTTTGTGCTCAGTTATAGAGTTATATACAATTTTCTGTGTATGTGAGTTTTCTGGTCTGTTTAAATTAGAAGACCTAGCTTTTCTGTTCCACCGGGCTAGACCCGTTTAAGTTAGAGGACCTAGTCCTCGTGGTACTTCCTTCTGTAGGGCTAGGCTCGTTTTAGAGGACCTAGTCCTCTCTCCTCCTCCTCCTTCCTTTCCTGTGTGTGTGTGTGTGTATGAAATGTCTAAAGAGAGTAAGGAGCACAAACCTTTGGGTTTTAAGAAGTGCATGAAATGCTCCCAAAAGATGTCTTTAACGGATGGCCACAGTAGCTGTGCCTGCTGTTTAGGAGCCATCCACCTGCAGGAATCATGCTTGTTCTGCCATGCTTTCTCTCCTAGGGTGTTACAGGAGAGAAAGAACTAACTTATACTCAAGGGTCTACTAAAACCATCTTTTGAGGAAGTTCTATCCAGTTCTTCGGCTTCCTCCAAGTTTGGCAAATGTAAGTCTTCAAAAAGTCCTTCTTCGGCGCCGGCTGGTGTCTCGGAGCCACCTTCTAAACAGTCAAAATCTGCCTCCTCGACTCTCACTGCCTTCGGAGCTGAAGGAGAGCACGATTGTGGTGTCAGAGTCAGTTCCAAGTGTTTCGGAGCCAACCTCTGAACCAATTGAATCAGCGATTGAATCTGCTACTCTGAGCCAGTCTGTGGATTCCCTACTGGTTCCCTTGTTACTGAAGTCTCTAGTGCCCCCTAGATCAAGATCCCCTACTATGTCTTCCAGGAGCCTTTCGGAAGAAGATGGGGAGAGGATAGTGTTGAGACTCCTGAAGTTGTCTGCCTTACCAAAATTATTGTTGGCTGCAACCCAGTCGGCTCCGGAGCCACTCGATCCAGCTTTGCCTTTGTCTGCTATTCCTCCTCCTAGCCATGTTGGCCCTTCGGAGCCAGAGTGCTTGGTGCCACTGGAGGTACTATCCGTTCCAGCTCTCTTTGTCACTGCTTTGGAGCCAGGTTCGGCTCTGACACGCTCTGTGCCATACGTCGTGTCCAGGGGCCGAAGCTGTCCTGTCTGCGCCAATTGTTAGACATTTGCATACCATGTGCAAACTAAAGGCACTGGTTGACCTTTCTGTATCCTGGCAATATTCTCTGTTTTTTATTTCACGTATGAAATGTAATTATACTTTTCAGTACTGTTTAAATGTTCTAAATTTTGACATCTTGACTTGTATTTGAGCATGAGTAGGGTCATGATCTGATGTACTAGAAACAATTTCCATACTTTAGAGTATTTCTTTGGAAGTCTGTAAAATGTCTAACCCAGTAAATGCTTTAGATTAAGATCTTGATGAGAAAAATGACTGTCCAGTGAGCTTGTTTCTTCAGGCATCTCTAGAAGATATCCTTCCTTTGGTCACTGTAGCGGTATTCCAGTACTGATGGGTTATCTTGCAGAAATAACGTGACATCCAGCTGGCCTACCAAAGCCAGCACTTTCTATGTGCGCATACATCTGGCATATTACCTTAGACCATGGGTGTAGAGGTGCATATGTGGACACAGGAAAGCAAGATCCTCATACTATCTTGCTGCCAGTCCAAACAATGCATCTTTGTTGTCGTTGGTCTGCTCTACATGTTATTGTTGCTGCTACCATTGCCTACACTTACTCAGACACATGCCCAGTTGAGTAGCCTTCTTTATTCTTGTAATTTTTGAAAAACATTTGTTAATGTCATCAGCTAAGAAAGGGAAGTGTGACCATAGTAGGCAGATCCCCTTATAAAGACCTCAACTCCCAGTATTTATTCTATCTAGAGGCTGAACACAATTACAGAAATGGTAAGGTATGCCGGTCGTTTGTTCCAAAAACCCTTTGTACCAGGCTTTCTCCCTTAAATACCTACTTAGAGTCCCAGCATCTGAAGTGCTGTAATAAATGGTCAAACATTGCATTCTGTGTGCAAACCAGAATGACAGAACCCTCAGTGAAGAACATCCCATTTGCACTTGAGCTGTTAAAGGAAACTAGGACTGAATCTTATACTGCTTGGTCTGATTCAGACACAACTGTTGGGATTCCACATAATCTGCAGTATGCCCGACTGTTTCTCAGATACCCGCTACTACAACCCAGCCGGAGGTCAGTATCGTGTCTTGACTCCTGCACATCTGATGAGACTGCTCATACCTCTACAGTAGAGCAGTGTGAACCTAGGATGATCATTTCAGAGAGACTAGAGGGCATACCTCAAATTCTGGTTAAGGAAGAGGTGTCTGGCACTTTGATAAAGGTCCATCAGGGATTTGATCCACCATATTCCGTGAGGGCTGATGTCACCCTTAAGAAAAAGAAACAAAAACTGGGTTCCTATTACCTGATCGAATGTTTAGGTTAGCGAATACCTAAACGTCGATCTGGTAATAGCAAAAGCAAAAAAAAGTGAACGGACGATTTAACGCAGGGAAAGAGTTCCTTTGGCCGTTATGCAAATTTTTCCCCTTTCCCCACTGTAGAGCGATCTCGGAGTTGGTATATTTAGTTGGGGGTGGCACAGCCCCCCACATCGGGTTTTGGTTTAAATTTTTTTTTTTTTTGCGTTTGAGGGGACTCATTCCCTAGGTTACATCGGACATTCGCTGTTTTAATTGTTCGATGTTACCAGGTCGTTTAGGTATCCACTAACCTAAATTTTCAATTGGGTAATATAGGTGCACAAAAACCTAACATATTTTGCCTTTGCAGTTCTCTCAAGGAAAGAATGTCACAATAACGTTTGAATTAGGTTTTAACTCTAAGAGAAAACTTACAATCATAAGAATTCCAGCCTATATAGCAAACCTTAAAGAGTTTAAACAGTACTGTACTGCAGAGATGCAAACATTTCTAGATTTAAATCTCACAGACGAGGTAGCAGAATCTGTGTGTGTGTGTGTGTGTGTGTGTGTGTGTGTGTGTGTGTGTGTGTGTGTGTGTGTGTGTGTATATATATATATATATATATATATATATATATATATATATATGGGGTGCAATGAAAGCATATTTATATGGCAAGGCAGTAGCCTGGTATAAAAACAAACAAAACCACTAACAAACTTGTAAAAAATAACTGCAACAAATGCTGCAAAACAACCACAGGTGGCAAGACAAATCCAAGGAACAAAATATAATCCACTGAGGCAAGTTATAATCCACTGAGACACTGACCAAAAATAAACGTACACTGAGGATAACCTGATTTTAAGAAAATGATATCAAAAACGTTGTTTAAAAACTGTACTAAATGCGCAAAACGAGCAATTCATTTAAATGAGTAATTCATTTAAAAGAGCAATTCATTTTGGTCAGTTTTATTCATGCTTGCTTATTTATTCAAGCTTATTTATTTAGTATTTGTATTTATATTAAAATATTTTTAAATATCTGTACTTTTACGTTTAGAAGCTAATTAATGTTCAACATGTGACATTTCAAACAGCTATACTTTAAATAGCTGCATTTTACATTAGTTCTGTTTGATGAAGTCTTGCTCATAGAAGCAAGACGAAAGCACTTACACAACTTGTTTTTAGGAATTAAAACTTGCCTCAGTGGATTTATAACTTCCTTCAGTGGATTATATTTTCTTCCTTGAATTTGTCTTGCCACCTGTTGTTGTTTTTCAGCATTTATAAAAACAAAACAAAAACATTGGAATAAAAAACTGGCAGAACTACAAACTAAAATAGACAAAATGAAATTTGATATTCATAAAGGCAGCTTAGCTTCAGAAAAAGAATGAGAAGACCTCAACAAAAAATACTTAGAGATATTGAACCATAAAACAATGATTAATGTAGAGAAGGTCAAACTATGCGCTTACTCTATGAATCCAAAAAAATCAAAGGAGAATAGCAAACAGGATGAAAAGAATGATAAAGGCAAATTAGATAAAAGAAATATACAATACAGACAAAAAAAGAAAAATATCAGACTTAGAAGGAGTTCTAGAAGCCTTTAGAGTGTATTTTAATAAACTAAGTAGTCAATAAAATAAAGTAGAATCAAGTGAAGCACTTGGAAAATATAAGACTAAGACTATCAGATGAACATAGAAAAATAATACATAAAGATACAACTATGACAGAAATTGAAGTGCAGATCAAGAAACTAAAATTAAACAAAGACCCACGTAATGATAATATGACACCAGAGATGTTTAAACTACTGTCTAGTAATGCTTTAAATCTATTACTGAGTGTGTTCACATCAGTTAAAGAAGGTAATAAATGCCCTCCTTAGAAATACACTCATGTATCACCGATTTTGAAATAAGATAAAAAAACCTGATGACTGTACCTCATATAGACCCATACGTTTATTAAATATAGATTATAAAATAGTTATGCCAGTTCATGCAAATAGAATAAAACTATTGCCATTATTGGTCGAGAATGATCAAACAGGATTCATTAAAAACAGAAGTACATATGACAATATAAAGTGAATTTTGTCCATTATTGATTTCATAAACAAAATAAAAACTAAAATGAATGTCATTTGTTTAGATATTAACAGTGCATTTCATTCTGTGAATTGGGATTGCGTTACAAAAGGTACAAAACAGGGTTGTCTACTTTCTCCTTTGTTGTTCGCATTATTAATAGAACCATTAGCAAATTTCAGATGTGCAAACCCAAACATTCAAGGAATTCAACTAGATACTGACCTTGAGTTAAAGATTCAACCATTTTTAGACAAAGTTTTATTGACTTTAAAAGAAGATAATAACAAAGCAACAAAACAGTTTAAGAATATTTCTGGACTATCATTTAATGAAAATAAAACCAATATGTTGCTAATATGAACAAAGAAGCATTAAATAAAAAATGTCAAAAATATCTATCTAGAAATGATAGTCATATACTTAGGAGTTAAGAATTGCAAGTTACATAGATACAACAGTGCAATTAAATTATAAAGAGATTTTGGATAATATTGAAGAACTCATACAAAAATGGAGTAAGCTATGTTTTACCATGGAGGAAAGACTATATATAATTAAAATGATTATGTTACTGAAAATTCTGTATTTTATAGAAGCTTGCTCGCTACTTCCACCTAAATCATATTTAAAACAATTTGAAGGGTTAATAATGAAATTCTTATGGTACCCTAAAAAACCTAGAGTTTCCCTAAGACATCATTTTGACAAATGGGAAGAAGGTGGAATGGGTTCATATGTGTATACTAGGCTAATGGCCCTAGAGCCTTTAGAAGCCTAGCCCATAGAAGTGCGCTGGCATCATGCCGCCCGATGTTAGTTCCCAGTGCCTCTATCAAGTAGAGCCACTGAAGTGATCCCTGGGGTAAACTTTCTATTTCCCATCCATTCATCAAGATTTCTCCTGCAGAGGGCCAGTGAGGTGCTCTGCTTGACATGTGTGGGAAGTCTATTCCAGAGCATGGGCAGTCTCTGGGTTATGAATGTGTTACTCCACCATGTTCTGTTGATTGTGGTAATGAGGTTGAGGTCTCTGGGGTGTGTGGTGCGGAGGGATTGGGATTTCTTTAGATGTAGCATTTCTGACAGAGCTGGGTCAGACATGGCTTTGTAAGTCAAACAGAGATTGCCTCTTAGTAGACGATATGAGACAGAGAATAGCTGGTGTTTTTTTGAGTCTGTCCGTATAGGACATGTGTTTAAGGCCTAGGATCCTCTTCGTGAGGTACATTTGTGGCCTTTCCAGCTGTTGCATGCGTCTACAGAGGTACATACCAAATGTGGCATTTTACTCTATGATTGGCCTAATGAGGGAAAAGTAGAGAGAGATAATGACCTCTTCCTTCCTGGATGCAAAACCCTTGGTAATGAGATGTGCCACATAGAAGGACTTTCTGACCACAGGGGCAATGTGGTGGTTGAAGGAGAGGTTGCTGTCAACCAGTGTCCCCAGATCTCTTATAATGCCTTCAGTGTTCAGTGGGCTCCCATCGATGTGATAATTAGTGGAAACTGAGTTTTTCCCAAAGGAGATGACGACACATTTTTTGGCATTAAACTTAAGACCATGGTTTCGACACCACTCATTGGTCTCAGTGAGGCCTTTCTGCAGGATGTTTACATAACTTGGGGAGTTAATAATGGCTCCCAGCTTGCAGTAGTCTGCGAACTTGGTTAGCCAGCGTCCCTCCGTGTTGGGACCCAGGACTGATCCCTATGGGTCTCCACTCGTGACTGGTCAGCAGTCTGACTTGGAGTCTGCTACTTTCATACTGTGGATTCTATCTGTGAGCCAGTTTGCAACCCACCTAGTGATATAGGGGTTGATGCCTAGTTTGGTGAGTTTCAGTAATTCCTGAGTGGAGAATAGTATCAAAGGCTTTGGCCAGATCGAGGTAGGCTGTATGAACTGCCTTGCCCTCATCCACGGCTCTGGTGACTGACTCAAAGAAGTCAACCAGGTTGAGCAGGCATGATCTACCTTTCACAAAACCAAACTGAGTAGGATCTAGAGTTTGGAGATTCCCTATATCCTTGTTAATTAGGTCCATGATGATGAGCTCCATAGCCTTACATATCAAACTCATCAGGCTAATGGGGCGATAATTCCCAGGGTCTGTAGTTGCTCCCCCTTTATGGAGAGGGATGACTGTAGCAGTGTGCCATTCAGTAGGGACAACACCTGAGGTGAGGCTGTGATTGAACAGGGCACACAGATGTGGTGCTAGTTCACTTTATAATTCATGTAGAGCACATCCCGGGATATTGACGGGTCTCATGGAAGCTGTATTCGTGGCCTTGGACAGTGCAGCTTTAACCTGTGCTGCAGTAATGCCTGGCATTCCTCCGGTATTGTGATTGGTCTTTTGGGGTGAAGAGGGGTAAAGTTGGCACTGATTCTGTCAGCCAGTATGTTGGCAATATCTGCTGGCTCAATATAGGAGGTACCATTGTGCACTAACTCAGAGCAAACCTGGGTATTGCCATGGAGATTCTTAATGTAACTACAGAAGACTTTGTGGTTGTTTTTAGTGTCTGCCGCAATTCTGCCTTCATTGCTGGCTTTAGAGGTTTTGATGAGGGATCTCAACTTTTTGTTGAGGCTAATAAGAGAGATTTTCCAGTCTTGGGACTTCACCTTTTCCTGCAATAGTTTCCTCCTTCTATTGTAGAGTTTATTAATGGCAGGGGACCACCAGATTTTCTTCCTTTTATTGGAAGAGTGTGTCTTGGTTCTGTTGGGTATGGCTAATTCAATACATTTATGTACGTGTTCGTACAGTGCATTGGTGTATGATTCGGCAGTCATGCATCTATTTTCCATTGACATGAGTGTCATGAAGTTAACCACCTCTGTTTTTAGGAGCCCAGTGTCAGCTTTGGAGAAGTTTTTCAAGGTGGTTAGCTTTGCGGGGGGGTGAGATGTGAATTTCCATGGTGATTATTTGGTGGTCGGATCTAACCAGGGAGAAATTGACTGTTGGTGTAGAGCAGCTGTTGCCCATGTTAGTAATAACCAGGTCAAGTATGTTGCTGCCTCTAGTGGGAGTAAGAATGAGCTAGTCCAAGGCACTGGAATGGATGAATTCCAGGAAGTTTGGCCAGTATATTAGTGCATGAGTAGTTTTTCCAGTTGATGGAGGGGTAGTTGAAGTCACCTAGTATGAGAGTGTTTGGTTGGACCCTAATAGTTTCCAGGGTGCTTAGGAATGTGGAGTGAGAGTCTTGGGACATGGTTGGGGACCTATAGCAGGCTACGACCTGAATCGCCATCTTACCCAATGTTAGTTGTACCTCAAGTATCTCAGATGCGTTATACTGAGCTACAAGTCTGGAGGTGTGCATATTCTTTATGAATATGGAGACACCACTGCCTTTGGAGCTTCAGTCCATGTTCTGGGTCCGAAAGGTGTAGAATGAGTTATAGCCTGGTAGTGCAGGGGTGGTTTCTGCTGCTTTAAACCAGGTCTCCATTGCAGCACAAATGTCTATGTTCTCCATTTTGTGGAGTGCTTCGAGCAAGTTCATCTTGAGATTTAGACTTCTAGCGTTGAGCAGCATGACCCTCAGATTGCATTTATTTATAGCCGTTACGGTGGTAATTTGCTCTTTGGAACATCACCTAAAAAAGCACTATAGGGGTGGCAAGAGCCTTGGGCAGTATCTGAAAACCCAGGGGTGACAGATGCAGGCCATCTCTGGCAAAGCATCGAGGTCTGTCGATCATGTCATCCCAAGCAGACAGATATTGGATTCCCTTAGAATGACACCAGAAACTTAGCCAATTGTTGAAGTCAGTCATTTTCTGCTTGTACTGCTGTATCATTCTTGGCGGCGATAGGATGCTACTCAGGGCTAGGGTCATACCTGCCTGGGCCACATAATCCGAGAGCTTCTCCATGTCTCTTCATGTAGTCCAGGGAGGTGCGTCTCAGGTCATTCACACTCACATGGACATTGACTGAATCATACTTGTATTTGTTGTGGAGTGACCTGAGTGCATGTGTTATGTGTCGGATTCTGGCACCTGATAGGCAGCTGACTGTTACCTTCTCCTTATTCAGCTTAGTGAGTGGGACATCAGTGTGCCTCACTATTGAGTGACCTGTGAATAGTGTATTGGGCAAGCTGTTTTGCCTTAGGGGCTTAGGTTGAGGGGCGCACTGTGTAGGTGAGCTACATGTCTTGTGGTTTGTGGTGTGTTGTGGTGATTGAGTGCATTTCTGATTGAAGGTCTCTGCTGTTTGGGTGGATTTTTATTCAGAGCCTTCACGAAGGTGGGTGTGTGATGTGTGGTTTGCGTTTTTATTTGAGGGCTGTGATGGTGGGTGTTGCATGTGGTGTAGTGCAGGTGTTGACGTTCTCCTCTTGACCCCACCTATTCTGGTCTTGGCTTAAGAGTGCATGGCTTCCAATTTAGAAATATAAGTGCATGGCTTCCAATTTGGATATATAAGTGCATCTGTCACAAGTCTGAGTGTTGAGAAGTAAGAGGAGAGGGTTGTCTGTGTACATGAGGCAGTTGCTACACTGCCTCAGAATGCCCAAGTTATCCACGTTAATAGGAGAAAGCACAGGGAACTGACCTTTAGATATGCCAGGAGGGATGGTAATTATTACTAAGTACTGGAACGTTCTCCTTATATAGTCCTTTTACAGGAAAAATGTCACTCAAGGTGTCCGAGTCTGTACAGAGCACTGCCAAGCACTTGAAGGGAGATAAACAACATAGACCCTGAAAATTTAAGGATGAAGTATTTAGGCAGATATTCTGAAGTTAGAAAGAAATCAATCAGTACTTACTGAAAAGTAAAGAATGAACTTGTCAAGAATGATGAAAAGAGAGGAGTCGCATGAATGGCTACTGCCTGGCTGCTACTAATGTTGGTCTCGGCACAGCTTCAGTCTGTTGGGATACAATACTCCTTTACTTCTCTCACCAGAAGCAAAATAGCACCAGTCTCGAGAAGAAAAGCAGGCCACGGCCTGTTTGGTGATCCACAGTCTTGTCCTAGATGATGCAAGGGTCTGCAAGCTTTTGTAGCTTTTTTCTAGTAGATGCCTCGAATAGCAACCAGACCAGTCGGGTACATTAAGCACAGACACTCACTCTCCATCCAGAAAGAGTCAGGAATCAATGCACTCTGCTCCTACTCTCACCAGGATCAGAATATAAACACAGATTCCAAGCTGTCACCTATAAAGCACTTATTAGGCCTTCTGGTGATCAGCAGTCTCCAGGAAATAATGTAACTGCATTCCTTCTCTCACCAGGAGAAAATAGAAGCACTAATACCAAGATGACTACTGAGAGGCAGAATGTGGGCTCTCCAATAACTGGTGGTCTTGCAATAGATGCTTAAAAGTAAGATGAAAAAATGGTTTATCCTAGACACTGCAGTGTGCACAGCAGGAGTTAGATGCCAAAGCAGGTAACTTAAGTTTTACCTGTCTAAAAAGTTAAGTTTTAGTGGAGAGTCACTATTTTTAAAACAGCAAGCTAGATTAAAAAGGGGTGGTCACTTTTGTATTCTGGTACTATGGAATACAGTAGGATGGCCAATAAATTTAAATAGTTAAAGCGGAGTGATTTCACAAAATAATTTTGTGCTTACTCACACCAGCCAGTAAAAGCAGAGAGGAAATTAGATATATGGTTACATTAACATAAGGGGCAGGCAACTAGAAAGACAGTGGTGTTTAAGGACACAGCAGTAACCAGGTGGGAAAAATGTCTGTCTGACACTCAAGAGACGGACCTGTGGTCTCTCTTCAAGTTTTAATACGCAGTTAAAAGCAGAATACAAGTAAAACACAGTGTCAAGAAAACAAATCACAGTATACAAAATAGAAAAAGGCAATAAAGTAATACAAAATACAACAAATAAAAAGCAAACTAACCTTTCCTTCACAGCAAACTGTAGCAGAGTCTGAGTAAGCCTTTCCAGTAAAGCTCTGAAATGTTTTATTTTACTCCTTAAATAGAAGGTTTAGTTCCTAGCTCCACCCCCTCAGTTCACAGATGATTACCCTTAACTGACCTGTTGTAACTTGTGTGACTCCTTAATTGACCTGTTCTATTTTCTGTCTGATGCACAAGCAACAGAGCTGTGGTCTCTTTTCAAGTTTTAATATGCAGTTAAAAGCAAAACACAAGTAAAACACAGTGTAAAGAAAACAAATCACAGTGTACAAAATAGAAAAAAAAACAATAAAGTAATACAAAATACAACAAATAAAAAGTAAACTAACCTTTCCCTCACAGCAAACTATAGCAGAGTCTGGGTGAGCCTTTCCAGTAAAGCCTTAATAGGCTTACCAGATTTATAAGGATATATGCAGTTGTCAGCTTTAAAAACAGTTTCTCTATGGTTAAACAAAGAATATACTTCCACATGGAAATTAGTACATGAAAAAAATCTGGTTAAAAACACTCTTGATACAATAAATAAACATATGAAAATAGTATCAAATAGCTTACTTTGGTTATTGAAGGAATATATGGCAACAGAGAAACAGAAAAATAAAAATTCTAAATACATTATCAATACCCTAAAGTCTTTTATGCACTTTGTAAACAAAAATTCAGATACAAAAGCAAGGTCTTTTTCATATTCACAATAGCATATACACAAAATAATAATATAACTCAGGACTCCGTAGCAGTTAAAACAGTAAGAATGGTCTAATTTACTGTTTCAGTTGATAAACACTAATAACGTACTAATGATAGAGCAACTTATTAGGGAGTTCAACCTTGAAAATACCATGTGGTTAACATTGCATGGATTAAGACCAACCGTTTTAAACCAACAGGCAATAATGCAGACATCTGTTAGGGAAAAGGTTCCTAAGTTCATAGAGCAGTTAATAACGCTGATGGAATTTCCCACAAATGGGAAAGGAATTTTATCAGTATTGTACAAATTAGTTAAAGAAACTAGAGTTCATAATAAAATATATGGAAATACTATGAAACAGTTAATGGTAAAATGCCAGATGATAAAGATAAAAAAAAATAATTCTTACATCTCCAAAACTAACATCTTTATCACTATATTGGCAACTTTTCTCATGACAGTTTATGCATAGAAAATACTTACCACACAAATTAGAACTAATCAGGGGCGGCTCGTGCTATTGGGCTGTAGGACTGCAGCCCCCCCCCCCCCAGCTGTAAAACAGAAAAGAAAGAAAAGTAAAAACAAAAAGAAAACAAACGCGAGTCCCAGAACATTGCACATGCGCACTCATGGCATTACCCGATATCCGGACTGCTATTGAGCCAGTCTGGAGCATGCGCACAGAATCCAGATTGTGTCACCAGCAGTCCCGATTTAGGAAGACAGCATTCAGCAGCAGATATCCCAGAAGTCTTTGCAGTTACAACTACATAGACTGGAAGGGGATCGGACTGCAATGTCTGCAGGCTGGGTAGCACCCAGCTTGCTCTCACAGGAAGGGGAAGGACAAGCTTTGTGGGAAGGACTAGGATTTGCTCTCTCGTCGTGGGCTTTTGTAATGCAGCATTTACAAAAGACTTTGGAATGGATTGCTGCAGGAAGGTGGCATTTACAACAGACTTTGGGCTCAGTTAGTGTGTGTGTGTGGGTGTGTGTGTGGGTGTGTTGTAGTTGACATAGATATAAAACAATCAATGTGAAAGTGTTCAATCTCGACGTTTGTTCTTACACACGGGTTCAGAGCCAATCATCGGCTCCGAGTCGGCCGAATTGCAAAGCTCTGCATCTTAGAGAAGCTCGAGACCAGACTATATCCCACAATCCACAATCCTCCCTGCTATTCCTCAGATCTAGTTTGCCGCTGCAACAGATCGGTCGAGGAGAGCTCGGGCCAGCGAACAATTTAGTTTATCTTGGAGATAAGCAGAATTTCTTTACAAATTTTTTATAGTATTTTAGCTTTAGCCTAGATAGTTATTATAAAGAGTGTGTGTGTGTATTTTTCTTGATCTATCATATATTTAGATATATATATATATATATATATATATATACTTAGATTCATAGGTTTGGGCTTCGGCCTACTAGTTTCTGACTTTTCTAGTAGTGTTATAATAGCTTGTATTTCATATTATTTATATATATATATATATATATATATATATATATGTAGTATTTTTTTCTAGTATTTTTTTCTATTTTTCAGTGTTTAGCTTGATTGTAAAATGTCGGAGAAAGCCAAATCCGGCTTTAAGAGATGTCAGTGTGGACAGAAAATGTCCATCACTGACAATCATGCTTCCTGCGTCTACTGCCTTGGCCCACTCCATTTGCAGGAGGTTTGCTCCACCTGTCATTCCTTTAGCGGGAGGGTCATGACAGAGAGACTCAGGAAGCTTATTGACAGGGGTTTACTTAAACCTGACTTTCAGGAGGCCTTGGAGAAGTCCGACCAGGCTTCTAAGTCTTCGAAGGGGTCAAAGACGTCGAAGATGTCGGAGCCCATGTCATCGGCTCCGAGCTCATCTTCTAAGATTCGTTCGCCGGTTCCACAGACCTCGGGGCGAGCATCGAATGGTTATCTTTCACCGAGCCCCAGGTCTTGGAACCAGTGTCGGAGCTAACTCCACCGTCGATTGTTCGGTCGGTGCCGTCTTCGGCCCCTTCGACCCGGTCTTCCAGACCCTTATCCGATACTGATGTGGATCGTGTCGTGCAGAAACTAATGGAAAACACGGCCCTTTCCAAGCTGATTGCAGTTTCGTCCCAATTGGTGTCTAAACTAGAAGGCCTCCCCGTGTCTCCAACAGGTCCTCCTTCGAGACTCGTCCAGTCTTCGAAGCCGGGAGAAGACTATCCGATGTTAGTAGAGCCCTCTGTGCCGAACCCGTCCATTGCACGATCGGCACCATTGACTTCGACTCCTTCGGAGCCTGTAGGGGAGTCGCGGAGCTGACGATCTCTCCTTGGTTCCGGGACAGAGAGTCGTACCGAATTTTCGATGCCGACTCTCCCTCTCAGGGCCTCGGTGCAGATTGGTTCGGCTCCGTCCTCTGGGTCGGAGCCCACGGTTCCAGTGTCGGTGATGCTTCCGCGTTCTTCGGAACCGGAGTCCTCGGCCCGGGGCTCGGGGGCTTTTGACCTTATGAGGAAGGTATTGTCTGCTAAGACAACTACTTCATCGGAGGCGTCTTCTCCTTCCCATAAAGGGCCTCTTTCTGTTTCTGCCCCCACGATTCACCCTAAGCATAGAGCCCCATTGCCTCAGCCAGCCCCAGAGGGTGATCCCCTGTTCCTCGGAGGCCTCACCAGAAGCCCCCTCTGATGAGGTTGTGCAAGAGGAGGCACATTGATTCCCCACAGGAATCCCTAACTTCTGACACTGATTTGGATGAGGCAGAGGGGTCCCCACTATCCCCCTCTGAGGATGTGTCATTTGCAGACATCCTGGAGATCTTGAAACAGAGGGGTGATTGGCAGTCCCTAGCCCCCACTGAGGATGAGTCGGTGTTGCTGAAGGCATTTCGGGCTCAACCTTCTACCTCCTGGGTGACCCCGCCCTTCGATGAGTTGATGGACTTGATTGCCCGAAGGGCGTGGGAAACACCGGACACAGTGGAACCGGTCCCCTGAAAACCAAACAAATTTATCACGGCCCCCCAGGATAAGGCCTATCTCACTAAAGGAGTCCCGGTCGACGCTATTGTGGTGGCGGCGGCCACGAAGAAGGAAATGTCTGAGTCTTCCTCTTCTGTTCATCCTCCTAATAAGGATTCTAGGACTGTGGACAGGTATGGGAAGCATGTTTTTAGTTCAGCGACTTTTTCCATGCATTCGCTAAACTATTTGACACATTTTACACGTTTACAGAGGGATCCCATTAAAGAACTGGGAGATACCCTCCAGGGTAACACAGATGCTGCTGTCTCAGATAAGGTGACAGCACAACTCAACACCCTTACTTCAATAGCAAACTCGTCCATGAGGCTCATCTCATATGCGGCCGAAGGATCGAGTAGAGCTGCAGCTTCAGCGATTGCTCTCCGTAGACAATCCTAGATGCGGCTGTGCTCCTTTGCGGAAGCCTTCAAATCTTCCTTTGCCAACGCCCCCTTTGATGGTGCCACACTCTTTGGGCCCAACGTTAAGGAGACTTTAACTCGGTGTGAGCAAGAGGGGAAGACCCTGTCTGCTGTTGGGGTCCGTTTTTCCGCTCCATCTAGACCATACCCCAAAGGGCAACGAGGCGGAAAAATGTGGTTCCGTAAGACTCTGGGATCTTTCCAAGCCACACAGGGTGATGCCCCCTCCAGAGGCAGAGGAGGGGGAAGAAATGAAAGACGCCGCCCCGGCGGCAGAGGGGGTCCGCTAAATCAGGGCGACAGGGATACAGTCTCTGGGAAGCCCTTCCAGCACTTCTGAATGGAGGCCCGACTGTCCTACTCTGGAGGCGGTCAGGGGTCGCTTGGCTTTATACCCACAGGCCTGGCTAAATCTTACTTCGGATTCTTGGGTAAAAAGCATAGTAACCAGAGGATACATAATTCCCTTTATGTCCACACCACCTCAACGAAAGAGACTTCCAGATGTGCCACCCCATCTGCAAGGTCCAGCAGCTGTAGAAATTTCAAAGCTGCTTGAAAAAAGAGTCATCTAGCCAGTGCCGGCGGACCAAAGAGGATCCGGAACTTACTCAAGGTTCTTTTTAGTTCCAAAGAAGACAGGGGACTGGAGACCGATTTTGGATCTCAGCAATCTCAACTCCTTCGTAAGGAAGGAAAAGTTCCGGATGGTTACGCTACAGTCGATCCTTCCCTTCTTACAGAAGGACGATTGGATGTGCTTGATAGATCTCAGGGACGCGTACTACCACATCAAAATGGCCAGGCCATCCAGAGATCACCTGCGCTTCCGGCTGGGAGTCAGTCATTTTCAATTTCGAGCTCTGCCCTTTGGACTGACCTCAGCCCCCAGGGTATTCACCAAATGCATGGCAGTAGTGGCGTCTCACTTGAGACGACAAGGATTCCGGGTGTTTCCGTATTTGGACGACTGGCTCCTCACTGCCACCACCAGGCATCGTCTTGTTCAAGCCAGAGACTACACAGTCGACCTTTGTTCCCACTTAGGAATTTCAATCAATTTCGAAAAATCTGCCTTATTGCCCTCACAGCATATCTCATTCATTGGAGCAGACCTAGACACATGGTTAACACTGTTAGTTTCCTCCACTAAGGGCGTCAGCCCTCAAAGAACAGGTTCCTCTTCTTCTTCAGAACAGGAAAGCTCCAGCCAGGCTAGTGTTAAAAGTTCTGGGGCTAATGGCAGCGTCTGTGATCACAGTTCCCATGGGGAGATTGCACGAGGGTCCTCCAATGGCTGCTTTTCACGCAATGGTCGTTCCAACAGCTACCCTTATCGCACGAGATACTAATAACAAACTCTTACAAGCAAGATCTTTCATGGTGGGTAAACAGTCAGGACCTCACAATGGGTCGTCCGTTTGTCCTACCCAACCCGACGGCCACAATCACCACGGACGCTTCTCTGATAGGGTGGGGGGACTTTTTCAGGGAAGAACAGTCCAAGGGGAATGGTCCAACATGGAGTACAACCTGCACATAAATGTTCTGGAGTTGAGGGCGGTGTTCCTAGCATTGCAACACTTCCAAGCTCTCTTACCTCTGGGAACAGTGGCAGTTCAGGAGGACAACATGTCTGTGGTCTGGTACATAAACAAGCAAGGGGGGAACCAAGTCTTACCCATTATGCAGAGAGGCCATGAGAATTTGGCAGTGGGCAGAGTCCACGGGTCGCTTTCTAGTGGCAACGCACATCCCGGGGTCATCCAACGTCATTGCGGACAGGTTGAGCAGAGCCATCCTGTTACCTCACGAGTGGTCCCTCAATCCACAGGTGGCGGAAAGGATCTTCCGCAGATGAGGCCAGCCTTGCTGCGATCTGTTTGCATCCCCGTTGAATGCCAAATGCAGAAGCTACTTTGCCCTTCTACCCCCTCCGGGGGATGTTTCCAGGGGCGCACTGGTGCACGATTGGCCCCCGGGTCTCCTGTATGCATTCCCTCCTACCCCGTTGATTCCCAAATTTCTACAGAAAGCCAGGAACCTGGAAAGGACGATAATACTCGTAGCGCCATTCTGGCCTCGGCAGATATGGTTCCCCTTTCTTCGAGCCCATCAAAAGGAGGAACCTTGGATTCTGGACCCAGTGCCAGATCTATTGACTCATTCGTCGGGAGTTCCTCACCCATCTCTTCAGTCCCTCAAACTGACAGCTTGGCTGCTCCGCTTCCCTCTCTAGCCAGGTCAGGTCTTCTTTCTCCAGCAGTTCAACACATTCTGGTTGCCTCTCATAAAGCCTCCACCAGAAAGCTTTACAGGAGCAAATGGAAACGCTTCATATGTTGGGCATCAAGCCAACACATAGATCCCTTGGTAGCTCCACTACACAAAGTGCTGGAATTCTTATCAGTTCTCTTTCACGAAGGAGCCTCAACTTCCACCTTGAGAGTACAGTTGGCGGCTATATCTAACTTTCATATTGGTGAGGGGGGCTCTTCTATTATGTCTCACAGGCTTTGCAAGGCTTTTATGAAAGGAACCTTCCACCTTCGTCCACCCATTCGGGAGCCCTTTTTCCCATGGAATTTGAACCTGTTATTGTCACAACTGATTTTACCTCCCTTCAAACCGGCTTCATCCTGCCTACTAAAGTTTTTATCGTGGAAGACACTATTTCTCGTGGCAGTCACTTCAGCTCGAAGAGTATCAGAGCTACAAGCGTTGTCAAGTCAGACCACTGTACTTGATCTTTCACCCAGATAGAGTCTCTCTGCGCACAAACCCGTCATTCCTCCCCAAGGTATGTTCTGTCCTAAATATCAACCAATCCATAGAGCTTCTCACGTTTTTCGAGAATCATACAAACAGACTGGAGTATATGCTGCACAAATTGGCTGTTCATAGGCAGCTAAGATTTTACCTGGACAGGACTAAAGATCACAGAAAGTCAGATCAGCTGTTTGTCTCGTTTGCAGACAACAAAAAGGGTATGGCAGTCACGAAACGTACCTTATCTAAATGGCTTTCCGATTGTATAGCATTTGTGTACTCTAGTAAGAATCAGTCATTACCTTTCAAGCCTAAGGCTCATTCAGCTCGCTTACCTTTGGACACGATTTGTGCAGCAGCTACCTGGGCTAAGCCTCATACATTTATCACTCCAAGGTTGACAGGACCTCCAAGGACAGGACATCCTTTGGTTCCACTGTGCTCAGGAACGTTCTTCCATGAGTCATCCGGGGTGACGGAGCTAGGGATGCTACCCATGTGTAAGAACAAACGGCGAGATTGAACACTTTCACATAAAGAAGTTATGTACTTACCATAACGTTCCATGTGATGTGTTCATCTCGCCTTTGTTCTTACATTCCCTCCCTCCCCCCCCCTTTTTCACATGTTATGGAAGAACAGGTAAGACTAGAGTCTGGTCGGGATTTTTCTTACTTCTTCTAGGGTTCTTTGGCCTGTGTCCTCATTAGGATATGGTGCACCGCCCATAAGAATTACTTATTATAGCCAGAAGATATTCATGGATATCCGTGTGAATGTGTATGTCTTGCACTGAGGTGAGGGTTACAGGTCTGGTTTCTCGCAAACTAGATCTGAGGAATAGCAGGGAGGATTGTGGGATATAGTCTGGTCTCGAGCTTCTCTAAGATGCAGAGCTTTGCAATGCGGCCGACTCGGAGCCGATGATCGGCTCCGAACCCGTGTGTAAGAACAAAGGCGAGATGAACACATCACATGGAACATTATGGTAAGTACATAACTTCTTTTTGACTTCCCTTACATAGTCTAAAGATTAAAACTGTTTTAAAGTGTCCCATAATAAGATATATTTTAAATGAAAATGTTTTATTATAGAGCAGCTGTAGTATTTAACTACATGGTATGAGCTCTCTAGTGGATGTAGTAGATGTGACTTGCCTTCTAACATAGATATATAGAAATCTTATGTTACTTACATATCTGAAAAATGCATTTGCAAGTTCCAAAAGTAAAGCTGCTTACAAGTTGAACAGTGGAGGTTATACTCTAAATAATCATTTACATTAATGCATTATATTCTGTTTTGACTAATAAAAGAATAGTTAACTAATTTCATCATAGCTTTCTCTCGAACTCTGGTTATTCTAGGAATTGCTACTTTAAAACTAGAAACAGTACAGGTACCCAGGATTACTACCTCTAATTAATGTAAAGGAGAATTTTGCATTATCCAGAAAGAAACAGTTTCAGAGGTGATAGCAAACCTGCATATTTTTTCTTTTTCTATGTAGTAGCTTTCGTAAAGAAAAAAAAGCATTCGATACTGTACGAGTCAGAGAAACTTCTTGACAAATTATTGCTATTTTAGTGAGTGTAAATAAGGGTGGCAGCATAATACAGTACATTGAGGCTGTATTTTCTGATTTAAAGTCATTCTTAAAATTCTGGTTGCCGATTCTTATTATAACTTATAATATGATAATCCTGACATATGTAGGACATATATTTCAACACATTTATATGATCTTTCTGCAGTTGTTTTTTAATATGGCACATAGCTAATACAAGCAATGTAAGCCTCCTTTAGGCAAAGGAAAGTAACAGTCGTG